>NC_056741.1:238523433-238568433 GCF_019279795.1 Protopterus annectens | reverse complement strand
GTAAAATTGTAATTTGGCATTTTAAACCTCACTGCACTTGCCAATTTGTTTTGTATATAAATGTGTAATAATTATATTTTACTGATTGCAGATTTTCTTTTGTATAGCTGCCTTTCAGTTATTGTAGGCCCATATTGTAACTTTAAGTTTTACATTTTCTCTGTTACATAAAGTTGTCTAGTTTGTAATTGGAGATTTATCCCTGAGCCTCCACTGAAAATGGGCTACCACAACCTGTCAGGTTACTCCAGTCAACAAAAGCAACAAAAGCAATGATATTAACTAAATGTGTAGGATTAAAATACATTCAGGTTTACTTAAAAGTACAGCTATTAGTTTCCAGTCCACTAAAATATCAACATATCCTTAGTGATGGTGTCTGTGTTATCCTTCAGAGGTTCCTATTTTGAAGTTCTTAACAGAAATAGGTTGTAAAAAATTTAAAATAATGCTGATCTCAACTAAGTATTGGTAAAATTCATAAAAGATAATATAACAGCAAGGCCAAACATCTGAAATCAGCCTTCATGTTCTAACAAGTAGCCTTAAGTAACACGTGAAATTCCAATAATACTTGCCTTGGTATATCTTGAACCACAAACACCCTGGTGCAGTTGTTAAGTCACTAGATGAAAAAGAAAAAGTAAACACCAACCACAGTAAGTAAGTAATTGCTCTCTGTGCCAGACCAGTCACCAGCAGAACTCCATAATATATTCAGTGCAGCAAAAGCCATATGACACACTTGTTACTTGTGTCTAGCAGCAGTAAAGACTGAATGCTTGCTATATGAAGACTACTTATAATTAAGTATCGAAGTGAACTTGCTCTTTTTCTGATTTACTATAAGAACATAGACTGTTATAAAGAAAAGATGTCAACTAGGTTCAATAATTCATTCATGAACTATGGAGATAGATAACCACTAACATTTATCAGTTGTTATTAATATTGTAAGGCAGAATTTCAGGGAAGCAAAATGCTAAATCAGAGTAAAATTTAAAGTTAAAATAATCCAGAAACTAGTAGAATGCAGGAAGCCAGCCACCTGAATCAGAGAGGAGAATGATTAGCAATAGAATTTCAGATCAAGAATGATCCATCCACTTTCATTTCATCCCTCTGACACACATTTAGCGTCCTTCCAACCCTAAACCCAACATCTAGTGAAGCATGCTTTTTCTCTTTTCTGACCAGGAAAGATATAAGGACCTTTCTTAAAGTTACAACACCTTTGTTTATAGAAAATAGAGCTTTTCACTTTCACTGACTCCAAAATACCCTGTACTCCAGTAATATTTCATAACTTCCATTCTGTTCTCACCAGAATTTTGCATAATGTCCAGATTTCTGCCTCATATTTTTGATCTGTTCCTCATAAAATATGTGGTTTGTGGGTAAATCTTCAGGATTGTAGTCACAAAATAATAACAGACATTTGGGTTTCAGACTTCATATCCATCGGGAAATGCATATTAAAACAAAACCTATTATTCTAACAATTTTTTAAGTTTATAAGAACCAATTTTAAAAGCTGTCTCTCATTTTTGTCCTTTGTCCCCCTTTTCCAGAACATTTGTGCTAAGAGGTTGGAAGGTATTCCACAGCTCCTCAGCTCCTACAAAGCAGTCTGAATGAAAGGAAAAAAAACTATCACAGTGTGTCACTGTATATCATATCATCTCATGAATCATGAAGGGTTATATTTGTTATGCTAATTTTTCATGGTATTCAGTAGCCAGCCCTGCTTTTTCCCCATTTTGTACTGATAGCCAAAAGCTAACAACTGTGCCCACACATTTCGCATATAACATTAAGAGGAATAAATGGCCACCTCAGTTCAAAATGTATTATCATTTATTTCAGTGCATTCTGAAATACACTTGAGTGTAGAAAATAATATATTAAAATTAAGTTAAAATTGTACTTGAAAGAAAGGGAAAAAACAATGATAGCTCCTTTCATCATTTACATTTACAACTATTGCAACCTATGTCAACAACCAAAGAACTGTATGGATGTGGAAGTGCATAATTCAGACATAATTTTTAGCAGATAAGAAAATGGAATGTCATAGGGGAGGCCAAGATGGCAAGCTGGTGGCAGCATAAGATTTTTGCTCTGCTCTTCTTGAACAACTTTGACAGGCATTATCTATCAAATTAATCAAAAAATAGTCATTAAAGGTGAAATATCATAAAGAAAACCATCTTAGACTCTTTGATGAAATATGCAATATATATATATATATATATATATATATATATATATATATATATATATATATATATATATATATATTTAAATATTTTCCAGTCAAATATACAAATCATAGCTACTAAGAAAAATGAAGCATTGTAAAGCAGCATCTCAAGAAACTTTTGTGAATAAAGAACTTCAGTCTATCCTTAATAATATTCAGGACTTATATTTGAAAATGGATACACTTGATTCTAAAATAGATGTAATTAAAGAAGATTGTAAAAACAGATTGATCTAATTTATGAAGTTGTCAAATAACAAAACCTTCAAATATCTGGCATGGAAGAATCACTTAATGACATTGATGACAGACTAACAGAAGGAGAGAGTAATACTGAATTTATTCTTAAACAAGACAACAAATTCCAAGGAAAAAATGTATAACTTAGAAAATAGAGAAAGAAGAAACAACATCAGGATCTATGGTGTTCCCGAGAAGCAAGAAGGAGACAACATGGTTAATGTTTTAATCTCTCAGTTGCCAGAAATCTTAAACCTTTCTGAAGCCCTGTTTTTGGCATAGAAAGGGCTCACAGATCCTTATCTGCAATAACTATAAAAACAGCACTGCCGATCCAAGCTCTATAATAGTTAAACTTAGCTCCAGTCAAGATAAAGACTTCATTTTAAAAACTGTGTGGCCTGTGTCACCTATAAAAATAGGGGAAGCTGTTATTAGATTTGATGATGACTACTCTTCTTTGGTACTTTCAAAAAGAGAAGTATGTACCCCCCTTTTAAAAAGTCTTAAAAATCTGGAATAAAAACTCAGCTGATCTACCCAGCAAAATTAAGGTTGTTTTTACCAGACAGACAGAAAACTTTTGAATCCTTGGAAGATGCAGTTTCATTTGTCCAAAAGAATAATCTGCTTAATACCACAGAAGAAATCAAGTGGAGTTCATCTTAAAAAAAAAAAACAAGCTACAAGAAGTGAATGGACAGTAAAAGAGAAGCATAAAAAGCTTAGAGACAAATAAATATGCTTTTAATTGTTGTTTATGTTTATGTCAGAAAGGTAATAACTTGTTTTGATAAATTTTTATTAATATTAATAATTTAAGTCTTAATTTATATATATATATGTATATGTATAGATAGATAGATAGATAGATAGTATAATCAGTTTGAGTTGTGTGTGAGTAATGTATTATTTGTGTTTAGTTATATACAATAGATCTATAAGCCTCCAACTCTGACTCAAGATGCCCACTCAACCTATCTGGACCTCTTCGAATCTATCAAGATTCAACCTTTTACCCTGATCCTGGTTGACTTTAACTATCCAACCATAGATTGATAAAAATACTCATGCCAAAACACAAACACCCAGAGATTCCTTGATTTCATCAATGCAAATGCTTTGGAACAGTTGGCTGACACACCCACAAGAGGTGAAAATATATTGGACTTGGTATTAACCAACATGAGTAACCACTACAGTATCCCTAAAGTGTCATCATCCCTGGTAAGATCTGACCACAAAGCAGTCACTTTCAAAGTCACCATCTCCCTCGACCCCATCCCCCCAGCTAGGGTCAAACAAAAAAACTTCTCCAAAGCTGATTACAACCACCTGAGGGAAGGTATAAACAGCTTCATAGCCCCATCCCCCTCCACAGGAAATGGAACATATGTCCAAGCCTACAACAAAGTATTATATGAGCATTTATATAGCTGCATGGTATCAGGAATACCAGACAGGATGAAATTCTCCTCCCCAAGGAAGAGTAAACCTGTCTGGTGGACATCTACAATAAATAAACTCTATAATAAAAAGGAAAAAATTGGTGTCCAGGACCAAGCAGGAGCAGATGCCTAATTGGAAGCAATCTCTCCTTAGCCTGAGCAAGCAAATAAGAGCACTAGTGAAATCATCCAAAGCAAACTTCGAGTCCAAACTGGCCATATGTGCTAAAGACAATCATAAGGCCTTCTTCACATATGCCTGCAATCTCAAGGGAAGCCCCCAGATCTGCTCAGAACTGGTGGTCAAGTACACCACATACACAAACACTGTAGATATAGCTACCCTGCTGACAGATCGATTCAGTGAAAACTTCACTCCCCATTCCCCTGTCCCCCCCATCAGTAAAATAGGACATCTCCAGTACCTGCCCCCCCCCCTTAGCTCTAGGGATCAAGTCATCACTGCCTTCTCAAAGGCAAAAAATACCGCCTTCATTGGATGCAATAACATCCCAGGCTACATCCTACATGAACTCAGGCAGGAACCTGCAGCACCATTGGGCACTCTATTCAACCAAACCTGAGTACCAGCTTCGACCCAGCTGAGTGGAGGACAGCCACTGTCACCCCTTTGCACAAAGGTGGTGGATCCACCGATCCTAGAAATTATAGACCCACCAGCCTAACTAGCCTGATCTACAAGGCCATGGAGCAGATTAACATGGACCTCATTAACAAGGACATTGACAACCTCCAGGCACTTGATCTCACACAGTTTTCTTTTGTCAAGAGGTCAACAAGGCCGTAGATGAGGGAAAGATAGTGTACACCACCTACCGTGACCTACCCAAAGCCTTTAATACTATTCCTCACTCAGGTATAATAGACAAACTCTCTCAACTAGGCATCAATCCATATGTTACCAGCAAACTGGCTCACTGATAGAACCCACCTAGTCAAAATAGGGGAAGCCACCTCAAGTAGTAGACCTGTGACAAGCGGTATACCCCAGGGATCGGTCTTGGGGCCTCTGCTAATTGAGATATACTTCTCAGAGGTGAAGGCCAAATCTAGTGGGCTATGGCTGACCAAGTTTGCAGATGACTGCAAGCTGGGTGCTGTCATCAATTCCTCTAGTGATGTGGACATCCTTCAAGAGGGTCTCAACTAAGCAAATGACTGGTGCCAGAAACATGGCCTCAAACTGAATGCCAAAAAATACATCATTATCATCCCTTTTGGGGAGAGTGATGTCCCCACAAATTATCACATTGAAAATAAGGTACTAAGCACACAATCAGTCGTGAGGGACTTGGGGACTCAGGTTGATAGCAAACTGACATTTGACCACCATATTTCCTCCGTTGTATAGAAAGCTTTCTATATGTCCCCCCTCATTAGTAAGGGTATCTCATCTAGGGACAAGATGGTCATAACATCCCTGTATTCTTCTCTTATAAGACCTATTTTTGAGTACAATGCCCCTTTAGGCATGTACCTCACAAAGCACATGCAGGAGCTGGAGAGACCACAGAGGTTCCTCACCTGGAGAATCCAGGGCCTCAAACATCTACCTTACACAGATAGGCTAAAAGCCCTGTCCTTCTACTCAGTCTCTTACAGTCTCCTCAGAGGTGACCACTGTCTGGCAGGCAAAGCAATCTCAGACCCTGCCCTGATGGGACTTCTGCAAATCCGCAAGTCAAGCTCTACTCGAGTAGCCCACATACGCGACCTCAACCTGCTCTGTGACATCAACAGGACATATTGGCTAGACAGATTTATGTCCCAGAAACTCCACCTTTTGTAGAATAGACTACCTGATTAAACCTTTTTAAGTGCAACCTGGATAACTGGATGGAGAACAGAAAATACACCCCTGGGATTCCACCTGTGTCCCTGCTGGACAGTGCATATGGTGCTGACTTGCTGTAACATGGACTAAATTCTTGGCTAGGCTTCTAAGGGCCTCAGGTCCAGTAGCCTAGTAACTTCCTATGATCCTATGATCCTATAATATAAAGCTGGTCAGAGAAGAAGTGATCAATTTTATAGTTAATTAGAATAATAGTTTTGTAAATAAAATATAATTACAGGTATTTATGGCTAAGAAGAGGTTTATAAAACTTATGTGGGTTGATTTACATATATAATATATTGTACTGAACACTATGGATGTTATAAGCTTCAACATTTCTTTTTTTACTTTTTTACCTTTTTTTGGTTCATTTAAAATGATGGCCATTACAGGCATCAGTTAAAATTACTGCTTCAAAAGTTAAGCTTGAGCATTTCAAAATTCTAGTTGTTTTAAAATAATTACTTGTTTACCACTTTAGCCTCGAGCTTTCTTAATTGAATGAAATAAGAAACAATTGTAATCTCCATTGTACGTGTAAAGGTTAAAGGACATAATTGCTGATGAAGCTACAAACTTTTAAAATGTTTGCTGGAAAGCTGTTGCGAATGTATTAAACCAGCTCATAGTTCACATGCCTAAGCATACACACACACACACACACACACACACACACACACACACACACACACACACACACACACACACACACACACACACACACACACACACACACACACACACATACTATGGTGAATCTCTTATCTTCTTTTGCTTGTGTTTGCATAAGGTGCTATTAATTAGCTACAGCAAGTTTAGTATAGGCATGTTAACAGTCAATATAGATTGTATCTTTGAATGGCACTAAGTGTTTATGGTTTTAAATAGCTGCAAAAAAAAAAAAAACAGAACAAGTAGTACTTTCTGTTCTTATCTTTCTTTTCTTGTCTTTTATATACCACAGCGTGTTGTTTGGATAGTTAGAATGATTTATTTAAGCGATACCAACTACAATGGAAAATTGGTTAGCTTAAAACAGCAAATGTTAAACGCTTTTCATTTTCAACAATATGAAAACTTTTTCAAAATACTTTTTACTCCGCCCCTTCCTTCTATTTATACCATTCATGACGTCACATAACATTTAAAAATACAAAAACAGCTTGAATCAAACAAGACTTTTAAATTCTAAGCTGTAAATTTTCAAAATTGAAATTAAAACTTTGTAATACATTCATTAGTCCACCAAAGCCATTGAGACTTTAACATCATACATTCCTACTGTGTGTTCTCTACAGTTCAGTCTCGATGTTTATATGGATATATTTACACCATTCCATAGATACACTTTACACAGCCAATGTTTATGTATGTGTACATTTACGCATTATTAAAATACCTTCTATCAGGCACCTTTACTTCTATGGTTTTAAACCATGTAGTTTTACGTTTTATTAAAAATATATATTCTACCTTTCCTTAAAAGTTCATTTGCCTACATAAGGCTCCATCTTGTCATATTGAAAAAGATGCTGTAAAAGTTTATAGTACATGTTGCATTAAATTAAAGTGCATTAAAAAATTCTATTCATATTGTTATTTTGATGGCCATTCTTCTGCCCTTTCCTGCACTTGGACCTATGTAGGCATTATAAGATCTAAAAAGTGAGTGCATGTTTTCGACAAAATAGTTACATTATATTGAAACACTTAGTAACCTGACTCACCACATTACTAATTAACCCGCTTCAATCTCCTAAAAACGGAATTCTAAATTATACATAGTAGTGCTTCTAAACTACTATTCATTAATGCGTCCGTATAATAACGAGTGTAATAATGTACAATAAATTCTGACTAATGCCTAAATTACCGAACACTAATCAAGAAAATGTGACTGAGTTGTATTTATACAACTTATTACAAGTCAGCTCTACGTAGATAAAAAGTATAGATTACAACTTACTATAACTAAACACCTACAATTATGGTAAAATATATCATTCTAAACAACTTTTACCAAAAAAATGAAAAATATGTGGAAACATATATGTAAAAATATGTCTTTTAAATAACCATTACTCAATGTCTTGGGTTATTTATGCTGGTACTTAAAAAAGAAAGAGTAAGGTCTATATCAGTGACTTCTATCTAAATTCTTTAACCTTAAAATACATAGAATAGAGGACATCTCATTAATACCAGGGTGGGCACATGCATTTGTAGTAAGTTGCCACATTAACTCTAGTCTTTCTAATAAAACACTATCTGGTCCACCTCTCTCATCTGTTTTTATTTGGTCAATGACTCGGAACTTAAAGTTGTGTCCTGAATGTTCTATCGTGTGCCTTGCAAGTGCATTGTCAAGTTTGTTATACTTTATGCTGTATTGATGTTCATACAATCTTTCTTTAAGAGTCCGTATAGTTTTACCTATATAAAATGCCTGACATTGTTGGCATTTAGCCAAATATACTATCATTTTAGATTGACAGTTGTACTTGTTTTTAGTATTATATTTGATGTTACGAATACTTAATGCCCATCCCATGTCTATGTACTTACAAAAGTTACACATCAAACATTTAGTCATCCCCGGATTTTTTATCATTCTATTGACCTGATGTTCCAAAATATTTTTCATATTTCTACCTTTTTTAAAAATTAATTTTGGAAGTTCTGTAAGTTTTCTCCTTACATTTGGATCATTTTCCAAGATTTCCCAGTTCTTATAAATGACTTTCCTTAAGTATTCTGCATTAATACTATATGGTGTAATGAAACTATAACTTATGTTACTACGCTCTCCTTGGATGTTACTAATCATCAGTACCTCGTTATTTATCTCATTATTTATATTTTCAGTATCGAGGATGGGTTTATAAATTCCTCTCTTTCTCTTAATATTAATTTCATTAGTTAAATCATACACTAAATCATGTGGGTACCCTCTACTTTGAAACATCTTATCTAACCTATGACATTCAGTTTGAAAGTCTTTATCAAGGGTTACCATTCTAGCAGCTCTAACCAGCTGTCCCTTCACTACTGATCTTCTTTGGTAGAATGGGTGACAGCTGGTAAAATGTAATAAGCTATTAGAGTAGGTCTCCTTTCTGAAAATAGTGCTAACATAATTTTTATATGCACTATCTTTTCTTAATTCTATATCCAAAAAGGAAATCTTGTCTTCACTTTAATTCGAAGTGAACTTCAAAAAATTGGTAATATTATTAAAGTAGTGGATTAATTCTTTACATGCATTTTCGTCACCCTTTATTATGACAAAAATATCATCCAGGAAATGAAAGAATCATCCAAAAGAATAATTCTACAAGTATGGATAATTCTAGTAACAAGAATATAAACAATAATGACAATTTTCAGTAATAAACCCAGAATCACAATCCCCGGAGAGGGCATCAACAGTGGTACAACAACAACAGGAGGAGGAGTAAATAGATGGTATGCACCAGAACAATATCAGTACTGTAAAATGCTGTCTAACGCACAAGGAGACTTTACGGTTTATAACAATACAGACATTGTTATAGACCCTGTACTTGTTGAACTTCTTGCTAAAGGTCAAACATTTGTTGTAGCAGAAAAGGCACAACTGGCACAGACACTTATAGACTTTAAACTTTTTGTGCGTAAAGTCAACTTGGCAGCTATCTTAGGAATAAATGCTTACAAGGATTCCAAATTTTATATTGCAAGTACTTATAATCCACCATTACAGAATAGTGTAGCTTTATTTGAAAAAATGTGCGAAATTGATTTAAGACATAGTTTAGAAAACAGTAAGGTGACTAAAAATCAAATAAATATTACCGAACAAAAAAAATGTGCAATGAACTACATATTAAAACTACCCCTCAGATTTACGAAACCAGACAAGGGTGGGGGGTTAGCTATCATGGAGATAGAAGACTATAAATAGAGAATGAAACAATTATTAAATAGTGAAACATATATTAGTGTTTCGAGGAATGAATTGAATATTGCTTATGCTAGAGTAAAAACATATATCAGTGACTTGTTTACAGAGGCGAAAATAGATTTGGACATGTACAATTACATGACCATGTTAGCACCAAAAATTCCATTACTATTTGGTGTACCTAAAGTACACAAAAACATAGAAAATCCCCCAATGAGACCATTAATAGATGCACGAGTGGGTTTCCTATCGAAAAAATATATAAAATTTGAAGGTCAAATTTGCAAGGACTCGTGGTCTTTTTTTGAAAGACATTAACAAGCTTGAATATAAGGAGGAATATAACTTTATGACGATCGATGTAAAGGACCTGTATACTTGCATCCCCCATCAAGAAGGGATCAAATGGGTCTCTAGAAAATTAAACAATTTAGGAATGGTACGTAGTGAACTGAACCTAGTGGAGGAGTTGTTGGACATAGTTTTGTCCAACAACTATATTACATTCGATAATGCCCTTTACGAGCGAGTTTTGCCAACCTAGTTATGGCACAATGGGAAGATGAATATATTATGAATCAAACATATATTACAAACATGTTGTTTTACTACACAAGATTCCTGGATGATATTTTTGTCATAATAAAGGGTGACGAAAATACATCTAAAGAATGAATCCACTACTTTAATAATACTACCAATTTTTTGAAGTTCACTTCGAATTACAGTGAAGACAAGATTTCCTTTTTGGATATAGAATTAAGAAAAGATAGTGCATATAAAAATTATGTTAGCACTATTTTCAGAAAGGAGACCTACTCTAATAGCTTATTACATTTTACCAGCTGTCACCCATTCTACCAAGAAGATCAGTAGTGAAGGGACAGCTGGTTAGAGCTGCTAGAATGGTAACCCTTGATAAAGACTTTCAAACTGAATGTCATAGGTTAGATAAGATGTTTCAAAGTAGAGGGAACCCACATGATTTAGTGTATGATTTAACTAATGAAATTAATATTAAGAGAAAGAGAGGAATTTATAAACCCATCCTCGATACTGAAAATATAAATAATGAGATAAATAAAGAGGTACTGATGATTAGTAACATCCAAGGAGAGCATAGTAACATAACTTATAGTTTCATTACACCATATAGTATTAATGCAGAATACTTAAGGAACGTCATTTATAAAAACTGGGAAATATTGGAAAATGACCCAAATGTAAGGAGAAAACTTACAGAACTTCCAAAATTAATTTTTAAAAAAGGTAGAAATATGAAAAAGATTTTGGAACATCAGGTCAATAGAATGATAAAAAATCCGGGGATGACTAAATGTTTGATGTGTAACTTTTGTAAGTACATAGACATGGGATGGGCATTAAGTATTCGTAACATCAAATATAATACTAAAAACAAGTACAACTGTCAATCTAAAATGATAGTATATTTGGCTAAATGCCAACAATGTCAGGCATTTTATATAGGTAAAACTATATGGACTCTTAAAGAAAGATTGTATGAACATTTATACAGCATAAAGTATAACAAACTTGACAATGCACTTGCAAGGCACACGATAGAACATTCAGGACACAACTTTAAGTTCCGAGTCATTGACCAAATAAAAACAGATGAGAGAGGTGGACCAGATAGTCTTTTATTAGAAAGACTAGAGTTAATGTGGCAACTTACTACAAATGCATGTGCCCACCCTGGTATTAATGAGATGTCCTCTATTCTATGTATTTTAAGGTTAAAGAATTTAGATAGAAGTCACTGATATAGACCTTACTCTTTCTTTTTTAAGTACCAGCATAATTAACCCAAGACATTGAGTAATGGTTATTTAATAGACATATTTTTACATATATTTTTCCACATATTTTTTCATTTTTTTGGTAAAAGTTGTTTAGAATGATATATTTTACCATAATTGTAGGTGTTTAGTTATAGTAAGTTGTAATCTATACTTTTTATCTATGTAGAGCTGATTTGTAATAAGTTGTATAATAAATACAACTCAGTCACATTTTCTTAATTAGTGTTCGGTAATTTAGGCATTAGTCAGAATTTATTGTACATTATTACACTCGTTATTATATGAATGCATTAACGAATAGTAGTTTAGAAGCACTACTATGTATAATTTAGAATTCCATTTTTAGGAGATTGAAGCGGGTTAATTAGTAATGTGGTGAGTCAGGTTACTAAGTGTTTCAATATAATGTAACTATTTTGTCGAAAACATGCACTCACTTTTTAGATTTTATAATGACTACATAGGTCCAAGTGCAGGAAAGGGCAGAAGAATGGCCATCAAAATAACAATATGTATAGAATTTTTTAATGCACTTTAATTTAATGCAACATGTACTATAAACTTTTACAGCATCTTTTTCAATATGACAAGATGGAGCCTTATGTAGGCAAAAAAACTTTTAAAGAACGGTAGAATATATATTTTTAATAAAACGTAAAACTACATGGTTTAAAACCATAGAAGTAAAGGTGCCCAATAGAAGGTATTTTAATAATGCGTACATGTACACATACATAAACATTGGCTGTGTAAAGTGTAACTATGGAATGGTGTAAATATATCCATATAAGCATCGAGACTGAACGGTAGAGAACACACAGTAGGAATGTATGATGTAAAAATCACTTGCTTTGGTGGACTAATGAATGTATTACAAAGTTTTAATTTCAATTTTGAAAATTTACAGCTTAGAATTTAAAAGTCTTGTTTGATTCAAGCTGTTTTTGTATTTTTAAATGTTATGTGACATCATGAATGGTATAAATAAAAGGAAGGGGCGGAGTAAAAAGTATTTTGAGAAAGTTTTCGTATTGGTGAAAATGAAAAGCGTTTAACATTTGCTGTTTTAAACTAACCAATTTTCCATTGTAGTTGGTATAGCTTAAATAAATCATTCTAACTATCAAAGCAACATGCTGTGGTGTATGTTTGAATATAAAAGACAAGAAAAGAAAGATAAGAACAGAAAGTACTACTTGTTCCGTTTTTTGCAGCTATTTCAAGGCTTTGGTTTTAATGTTTTTTTTGGTTTGTTTATGGTTTTAGGTTGTATGCATTCCAGCATTTTGGATGGTCTGCAGTCTTTCAATTTAGGTTCTGAGATGAAATCTCCTACAGAGATATTGATTTTGGTTATTGGCTAATGCATCACAAATATGAATGTATTTAAGATGCATAATTGAATATAGAGATGGTGGGGATGTAAGATGTGCGCAGACTCAGTGGTTGTGTGTGGACAGAGTTGTTTTGTTTGTGTTTTGGTTTGGAAGATGAGTCTGGCTTGGTGAACTTTAGGCATGGTAATAGTCAATGGGGTAGTTGTTTTTCTTAGGGGAATTTATTTTAAGGACACAATACGTGTGGATTGTGGAGAGGATTCCCGAAATGGATTTTTTTTTTGGAGATCACACAATTAGTGCATAGGGATAGAGATGTCCCCCTGACTGACAAGGTGTTAATACTTGCTCTTTGGAAGACAATATAGTCAAGATTACTTAATTGCCTTATATGATGGCAGATGCAATATGTGATTGGGTAGAAGCTTAAACTTGGTTAAATGCTGCAAGACATAGATGAACAGGTAGAGAGATGAATGTAGGGAAGCATGTTATATTTTTTCATTTTTTTGTTTGTTTTGGTGCTATTAGTAGATGGTTTGGAGGAAGACAGTTTGTTTTAGGTGGACTGGCAGCACTCAAGAGGTGCATTCAATGTGTGTTATATTTGATCTTCAGTTACATGCGTGTCTTGATGTCTCTGTATGTATATTTTTTGGTACATTTCCTTGTGACCTGGATTGACTGTGGTTTGGAGGGTGCATCTTTGGTAGCCAGTGGAGGCTCTGGCTGATTTTCCAGTACTTTTGATTGCTGTTGTTTTCACCTGTTGCTGTGTTGCCTCTTCCTCTTGCACAAAGAGGTCTGATTTGCCTGTCATTGCTAAACAGTCTTTATGGCTGTTGTAAGGTGGTGTAGAGTTTTTGTTTGACTGCTGAGGACCTTTGCAGAATATATGTAATTGGTTATGTTTGTTTGATGTGATGTGCTTCACTGACCTATTGGGCATAGTCAAGTCAGAGAACGGGAAATGCATTATGCTATTATTCTGTTATGTCTATATTTAAACTAGAATTAGGTAAGTTCTGTGGTCACTTTTTGTGGATGAAAATTTACTTTATGTCTGACTCTATTATACATGAATGGAGTTTTAGATACATATTTTTATGATGTTTTATTGAGTGAGGGAATGACAGAGACACGTAGCTGCAATTGTTGAAATACTTATCGAAATAATATATCACAGCATACATTTTTCTTTTTATATTTGCAGGTGGGTCTGCTTTTCCTTCTGAAGAAGACATTGATTGAAATATACTGTGTTCTTCCCTTTGTTAGGGGGAAGAGACTACATGCCTTACCATTGCATTTGAAACCAGATGGCACATGCCTTACCATTGCATTTGAAACCAGATGGCATCTTAAATATGGGTGGCTTAAACACAAGATATCATTATGGTTTTAGAAAAATGATTGAGTAAAGCTCTATGTACTTCCATATCTTCAATAAGGTAAACTATATTTATCTGCCAAATGGCAGGATAATACATGCAGATCATATAAAGTTTAAACATTTTATAAACTGAACATTTTTAACTGAAACAGCAACAAAACTTAAAATATATTTTGCTGAACATCATAAAAATAAATGGATGTTTTGATATATATATATATATATATATATATATATATATATATATATATATATAATATATATATATATATATATATATATATACATATATATATATATATATATATATATATGAGTTAAACAGAAATGTGATTTTAGACAACATACTTCAGCTGAGGGGAACCAGAGAAATGCAAGTATAAAAATAAGTCAGGGACAAAAGCAGGAAATTACAGCTGAACTTAACATAGATAGATGAATGAATTAATTAATTAATGCATGACTAAACAAATAAAAACAAGGCATATGGATCTCTATCTAATATACAAGAAAAAAGTGACAAGATAGAATAGGTTCATTTGTCTTACTATGTAGAATTGTGGTTTCTGCCAAGAAATATTAACTTTTTGTTCTAAACACATGATATAAATAAAACCACAAGAGAAAGTTTTGGGATCCAAGAAGAAAGTGTTTGCAAAATTCTAATAATGTACTATAAATATATATTGAGTTACTGTACATTTTTAAGAAATTTAGCTTGCATTACATAATTTTATCTACATGATATTTAAAGCCATCGCATGCATTTGCTAATAGATACAATATGATATAATAGCTTGTGGAAGATACAATCTTCTAAAAAAATGGTTGAAAGTATTTGTTTGATGTCCCACATAGTGTGATGTTGATATATTTGTGTTGTGTTACTGGTGCTGTATGATGTGACTCCATACTATAGTCACAAAATGTAATTAAACAAGTCGCTTCAATCAGCAGTCGACTAATAAATGCAAAAAGAAAAGAATATTTCATTGTCCCATCTCCAGAGATTAAAGATCAGGAAATTTTATTAGTTCTTCAAGTTTCTCAGATTCAAACAGAAGTGAATCTTTGTCCTTGAAATATATTTATTCAAGAAGCATAATTATAATTGTCATTTAAAGACCAAGGTTGACTGTAATATTCTATTAACAGATGATCTTTCTGGTTTATAAAAATAAATTAGGCTAATTTATTTTTTTCTCTGCAAATCTGCTTATCCTAAATGTTATTACCCTGTTTTGAAAAATATCTATAAAATTATTTCATGTATTAGATATTAATAATAACTTTGATGTTACCTTATTTATAGATGTATGTTTTGTTAATAATTGCATTGAAATTAGTTCTTTATTAATGCTCACTTCTTATTCATATATTTCATGTAAGTTCTATGATAATAATGTTTAGCAGTCTAGCAGTAGCAAAAATGATAGATTAGAGCAGAAAGTCTTATTAATTTAAAACAAAGCAGGTAGTTTGAATGAGATTTCTCATCAAACTAGGAACAATCGGTTCCATGATTGATTTAATAATTAGGGTTAGGTTTCTTTAAGTTCTTTTTGAGCTTTGCATCCATATTGAATTGCATAAATTAAACACTGATAAGGAGAATGTATCATCTACTTAGAAAGAGATGCTTAGATTTTATAAGGATACTGCAAAATGATCATAGTAAGTTTTATTTTGCAGTCATAATGTTAATATGACTGAATTAAAATGCATTTCATTAAACATAAATAGCTTAAATAAGATTTCTAAAAGAGAGAGGTTAAATATTTAAATATGCAAAAAAGCTCATATCGTTTTTACAAGAAACACATTAAATGCAAGGTGATATTTCTGGCTTGGAATCTAAAGGCTATACAGTAATTTCAAGTTCACATTTAAGAACAAAAAGAAAATATACTGCTCTTGTATGGAAAATTGTGCTACAATGTCTATTGTTACAGATATATATTCAGATAAAAATGGGATCCTGAATATTGTGGTTATTTACTTACAGAAAAAAACTTATACTTCAGCAAATACATATTAGATACCAGGAACTGGAGCAAATTATTCAAGGAAATATTTGGATATAATAACATTATATATGAAAGGAAATTTGATCTTGGATGTGAATTTTAATTGTTTACTGATAAATGAAGATTCCACTTCTCAGAGAAAATTTAGCTGTTCAGCTCTGGCTAAAACCTTAATAAATTTTGTTGATAATTTTGATCTAAAAGATATCGATGACTTTATAACTATGAATTTATTGATATATACACATTATTCATAATATTTGGCACACTTACATAGATAAAATATTTATTTCTAATGAACCGATTACCAAAATTGTAAATATCTTTATGTGTTTTGTCAGATCATAATGGTATAACATTTACCATAAATCTTAAATCAAATAAATTAGTTCCCCATAATAGAATTCCAGCATATATTGCTAAGCTGAAAGAATTTAAAGATTTTTTTTAAAAGAAATATAACACTTCTTATTTTTTTAATAATAATAATAATAAAGACGTTTCTGATATAATTTTATGGGGCACTTTAAAAGCATATATCTATGGTAAAATATATAGTTGGTATATAAAAAAGAAAGGAATGGAAAAATGAACTTTTGAATTTGCAAGTTGAAATTAAAAATCTCAAAATATTTATAGAATTTATAGAATCTAAGCTTACTGATTTAAATGTAAAACATTCAGAAATTTTAAATCATAAAGTTTCAATTAATCTTGAGAAATATAAATTACAAACATATTCCTTGAATCCAATAAGACTACAAAAATTAGGTACAAGACCCCAGAAGATGAATAATGCTAATCATATTAATATTATTTTAAATGAGAAAAAGAAAAAATGGTACAGACTTGGAAGATGTGTCAGAATGTTTTAGAACTTATTTTAAAGATTTAAATGCATTGGCGCCTACTTTTCAGTGTTTTCTTGCTTGCAAAACTTGATATCTGTGTTAGAAACAGTATTTAGAACATACCTAGAGCCTGTTTATTGCATTTTTTGTATTGCACTTAATTTAAAATAGTTTTTTCTTAAAATTGCATTTTACCTGCCTCTGACCTAGCACACACATGTTGGGGTCATTTATTGCACTGTTCTGACTAGTTTGCTACTTGTGTGTCTCTGCTATCCTTAAACAAAAACAAAAAAAAACAAAAAAAAGTGCTATTTTCCCACTTTCTATAATTTAAAAAAAAGTTCAGTTACAGAGTTGCTGTTCTGAACTGTTTATAAGTTTCTTGGAGGCCAGTGCTTACTTACTTGGGCTAAAGGGAAGTCTCTGTGTTCACCAGTGGCAGTGGTTAACACTGAGCAGCCTGCCTGTCCCTGTAGGAGTGGTTACTGCCTAAAACTGTAGTTTTATTGGCCATTTTGGGTCAATTCCAAACTCCTTGATCTCTCTCTCTCTTAAAACCCTGTAACCGTGTGGTTTTTACATCTTTGCAGGCTTGATAGTTGTTGCTGAAGCACCTACCAAGAGGAGAAAATGCTGAGAGAAGAAAGGAGCCACTTTTGAGATTTTAAGTATTTTCTTCTGATTTATTTCTTAGAAAACTGCATTGCCGCCTACTTTTTGGCATTTTCTTGCTTGCAAAAGTTGATATCTGTGTTAGAAACAGTATTTAGAACATACCTAGAGCCTGTTTATTGCATTTTTGTGTTGCACTTAATTTAAAATTGTTTTTTCTTAAAATTGCATTTTACCTGCCTCTGACCTAGCACACATGTGTTGGGGCCATTTATTGCACTGTTCTGATTAGTTTGCTACTTGTGTGTCTCTGCTATCCTTAAACAAAACAAACAAAAAAATCTTGCTATTTTCCCACTTTCTATAATTTAAAAAAAAAGTTCAGTTACAGAGTTGCTGTTCTGAAATGTTTGTAAGTTTCTTGGAGGCCAGTGCTTACTTGGGCTAAAGGGAAGTCTTTGTGTTCACCAGTGGCAGTGGTTAACACTGAGCAGCCTGCCTGTCCCTGTAGGAGTGGTTACTGCCTAGAAACTGTAGTTTTATTGGCCATTTTGGGTCTCTCTCTCTTAAAACCCTGCAACTGTCTTTTTGCGCGGTCTTGCGCACAAAACAGCATCGGGCAGCGCTGGTTAGCTGGGGTATACTATTCCTGGCTCCACAAAGTCTGTGCTGCAAATTTTCCCTTAGAACTAGGCAAGCCTCAACTCAAGTGCTTCAGATCAACTTCTCTTATTGCAGCACTTGCATAACCCAAATCAGCACTTGTCCAAATCTCCTAGACAGCACTATTATTTTCCAAATCTTCTAGACAGCACTATTATAATACAGCATAAGACCCTTGATTGTCCGCAAGACAAGTGAAAATCAGTTTTCCAAGCATGTTCAGATGTCAGCTTCAGGTGTACTCTCCAGTTCATCTGGTGGACTTGGGCATCCTGAGGCAATGTCACAACTGCCTCATGTATACAGACAACCCTCTCCTCTTACCTCTAGACACAAACACTTGTGAGAGATGCAAATACCCAGCCAGACTGGAGGCTAAACGCTCTCAACCCATGACTGTAACAGACAGTCAAGAGGAGAAGAGACACACTAGCATCACACGACCAGTCACACGTGGATCTACAAAACAAGCACCGTCAAAATATACACATAAATACACAAAAACATATTCAGAGGCACTAGGTACCAATCTGAGAAAGAAACAGTGCCCTCCAAAGCTGACAAGCAAGCAACCTGCACCTCCAAACACAAGCCAGAAAACACATAATTCACCTCAGCAGTGTGCCTCACGACAGCCCCTAAGGCAAAACACCATACCCAACATGCTAGTAATAGGAGACTCTATAGTAAGGTACACAGATGTTCCACTCACCAGGCTGAACAAGGAGAAGGTTACTGTAAGCTGCCTGTCGGGTGCTAGGATCCATCACATAACACAGGCACTTAGGTCACTCCAGAACAAGTACAAGTATGATGCTGTCATTGTATATGTTGGTGTGAATGATCTAAGATGTACCTCCCTGGACTACATGAAAAGAGATATTGAGGAGTTCTCTGATCATGTAGCCCAAGCTGGTATGTCCCTGAACTTGAGTAGCATACTACCTTCACCAAGAATGATACCACAATACAAAGACAAAATGATCAATTTCAACAATTGGCTAAGCTTCTGGTGTCATTCTAAGGGGATCCAGTGTCTGTCTGCCTGGGATGACATGATAGACAAGCCTCGCTGTTTCACCAGAGATGGTTTGCACCTGTCACCCCTAGGCTTTCGAATACTGGCCAAGGCTCTTGCCATCCCCATAGTGCCTTTTTTAGGCAAGGCTCAAAGGACAAACCAACCACCATAACCAGCACAGGTAACCAAAAACTAAGGGTAATGCTACTCAACACCAGAAGTCTCAACCTCAAAATGCACGCACTCAAGGTGCTCCTCAGTATGGAGAAAATTGATGTTTGTGCAGTGACAGAAGCCTGGTTCAAGGCTCCAGAGAGCACCCCAGCACTACCAGGTTACAATACATATCATACCTTCCGGCCTCAGTTACCGGATCACAGTACAAAGGGTGAAGGTGTATCCATATTCATCAAGGATACCCACATCTCCAGGTTAGTGGCGCAGCATGACGCCCGAGAGATCATCCATGCGCAACTATCAGCAGGCAAAACCACATTTCAAGTTGTAGCCTGTTATAGATCGCCCACCATGTCCCAAGATGCTCACTCAGCATTCCTTGAGGCATTGGAAAATATAAAGGTCCTACCCAACACCATAATTTTGGGTGATTTCAACTACCCTGGTATAGACTAGGCGAACTACCAAAGTTCTAACTCCTATGCCCAGCAGTTCATAGAATTTATAAATTCAAATGCCCTTGAACAACTGGTATGTTCTCCTACTAGAGGGGACAACATATTGGATTTAGTCATCACAAATATGTGCGCCCATTGTACCACACCTGTTATCACTCCCTCTCTGGTCAGATCAGACCACAAACTGATAACCCTGGATGTCCTCACCCCTCCACTTCCCCCAGTCAAAGAAACCATCATAAAAAACTTTCCAAAGCAAACTTCAAACTTCTTGCGTCAGAAGTGGAAAGCTTCACTATTCCCTTGCAGAAGGATAATGATATCCAGGATGCAGAATCCTACACCAAGGCACTTTATATACATCTTCAGGATTGCATGGACCATGCTATCCCAAATAAAACCAAGACTCCTTCCTCAAGCAAGAAGAAACCAGTCTGGTGGACCCCAGCCATAAGCAAACTATACAATAAAAGGAGGAGACTTATACAAAAAAGGCCAAATCTCAAGTAGAAAAATCATCCCTGATCAGCATTAGTAAGAAATTGAGGGCCCTCATCAAGTCAACTAAAGCCAATTTCGAAAAGAAAGTTGCCAAGGATGCCAAGGATAACCATCAGGCCTTCTATGGTTATGTCAAAAACCTAAATGGCAACACTCAGGTCTGTTCTGAGCTAGTACAAAATGGAACAAAATAAACTGACGCCACTGACATTGCCAACATCTTGGCTGATAGGTTCAGTGCAAATTTCTCCCCCCCTCAACACCTACAAGGCCTATTATGATTCCAGGGGATTATGTAACTCCAATTATTACTGATACATTGGTTAATAAGGCTCTATCTAAAGCTAAAAACACTGCCTGCAAGGGACCAGATGGTGTCCTGGGTTGTGTCATACGCAAACTCCAAAATGGATTAACCCTGCATCTGAATACCCTGTTCAGTCTCAGCCTCTCGACAGGATATGTGCCCATAGAATGGCGCACAGCAACGGTGGTTCCACTGCACAAGGGTGGGCCCAAAACCAACCCTGGGAACTACTGACCAATAAGCCTGACCAGTCTGATCTGTAAGGCAATGGAGCGAATCATTATGGAACTCATAAATGGAGAGATTGGGAACCTCCAAACACTTGACCCCACACAGTTCGGCTTCGTCAAGAGCAGATCATGCCTCCTGAACCTGGTGGACTCAGGCTATAGATAAGGGAAAGGAGGTACACACAGCTTACCTTAACCTTGCTAAAGAATTTGACACCATTCCCCATTCGGGTATTTTTGTTAAACTCACCAGCCTGGGCATAAACCCTTACGTCACAAGATGGATCGCAAACTGGCTCTCAGACAGATCTCACAAAGTAAGAGTAGCGGGATCTATGTCCAAGTCCAGACCAGTAACGAGTGATGTGCCTTAGGGCTCTGTCCTGGGGCCCCTCCTGTTTGGCATATACTTCTCAGAACTACAGGCACGCACTGAAGGGCTGTGGCTGACTAAGTTTGTGAATGACTGCAAGCTGGGTGCTATAATAGCATCTCTGGCCGACATGGATATCCCCCAGAAGGGCCTTAATGAGACTGATGCATGGTGTCAAAGCTATGGTCTCAAGCTAAATGCTAAAAAATGTGTAATAATCCCCTTTGGAAAAAACAGAGTACCCGTGAACTACCACATAGGAGGTAATCCCCTGAAATCTGAAGAAGTAATAAGGGATCTAGGGACCCATGTAGATAGTCAGCTTTCCTTTGATAACCATGTTGCCAAGGTGGTTAGAAAATCCTTCTATGTGACCCATCTAATCACGAAAGTGTTTGCTTCAAGATCCAAGAATGTAGTGGTGCCCCTCTACTCTTCCCTCATCAGACCCATTATTGAGTACAATACACCAATTGGAATGTACCTGGCTAGGCATCTCTAGCAGCTGGAGAGACCACAGAGGTACCTCACTAAGAGGATTACTGGCCTCAAACAGTTGCCCTATGCAGCACGATTGAAAAAACTAAGGATTTTCTCTGTTGCATAGATTCATAGGTTCATAGATTAGTACTAAGCTAACTGCCCTTGCAAGCCATTTTAAGCCTAGCCAATTATCCCTTGTGAGACTCAAACTCTGCACCTTGTGTTTGTAAGGCAAACACCTTAACCATTAGGCCACCCTCCCAACCCTTCCTGCCTTCTCAGAGGTGATCTCTGTCTAACATACAGAGCCATGTCCAACCCAGAACTATTGAACATGCTCCATCTTAGCAAAACCAAATCTACTCGAGCTACATGCTCTAAGGATATAAACCTCAGCACAACAATGAATAGAACATGCTGGAGGGATAGATTCCCTTCGCAAAGATTTCCCTTGCTATGGAACAAGATCCCGATCTACATAAGAAAGAGCCCCTCACTATCACTCTTCAAGAGGAACCTTGACGAGTGGATGGGTAACAAGAAAGTTCATGCCAGGGATTATACCAACAGCTCTACTAGATAGGGGCCAAGGGTACTAGCTGCTAGATCAAGGGCCTAGTGAGCTAACCAAAGGTGCAGTGAATACAGCACAACATGGCTGGGCTAATATGTGCCTTCGGGCAGATAGCCCAGTACCTATCTATGAACCTATAAAACAAGTAAATAATATAAAAAATTAAAACGTCAAATTTTAGAGCAAATAAAAATAGAAAATCCTGTAACTTTTACAGATACTAAAGAACAAAGTAAAAAAAAATAATAAAGCATCAGGCAATGATGGAATTATTGAAAATAACACAGGAACCAGTACTGTTAACACAAGTAGAGGCAGCACAGTATCAAGCAGTATCCAATTTATTCACTCATGAAATAAAATAAAATAAAATGAAAAACAATCACATGTACTAAGCACTTTCACCCATATCCACAATGGGCATCTTCAGAGTACAATACACATCAGAAACAACGTCATTATATACACAGCAAGTGACACAATGCCCTAATGCAACAACCAATGAATGGTTCCAATTAATTAACATGATTAATTAAATTAATTAGACTCATAGAACCTCACATTTTTCTTTTTGAAAATCCAACATGAAAAAAATACAACATGAAAAAAATACTCTAAAAGTCTGAAAATCTAGATATGCTGTAGTTGAGCTGTAAACTGTGAGCATTAACAATAACTGATAAAATAATATTATATAATAATTAAATATATGGTATAGTATAACATTTAAACATTTTTAAAATGAATGATGTGGTGTATAATATACGTAATATTAAATATGTGTGATACATAAATATGTAATTTCTAGGTAAATGTCACTTAAGTGAGTAAGTAAATGTATATATACAATTGCAATTAATAAGCAACTATTAATGTTTTAATAAAACATTAAAAACCTTAAGCTTAAAAATGTAAATGTTATAAATATGTAAATACATAAATAAATACATAAATGAATATATATAAATATATTTATATACTTTAAAACCACATAGATGTATCAAATTAATTATATACAGTAAGATTTATGTTTTAATATACTGGCAATGGAGATGTGATCATTAATTCCCAGTGGATTTGTAGCATCCTATCTCAATTGCCATAAACACTCTTTGGCTTCCAATGAATTTTTATTATCACCCCCTTTTTTGTTATTGTTTGGAATTCTGTCAATAACAAAAAATATAAATCTCTTAAATTCTTTACATTTCTGGCTGTGTGTGTATAGTGAACTCACTGTTTTTTTTGTTTTTAATGTCTCTTGTGTGTTCAAGTATTTGGTGCCTCAATTTCCTGATGGTCTTCCCTACGTAAAATGTTAAACAGCTTGTACATGTCACTATGTAGACAACCATCTTGGTGTTAAAATTGCAGTACCCAGGATATCTAATAGTTCTCCCGCAGTTCTGAACTACTACATAGAGTCCATCATTAATGTACTTATAAGTACTACATAGACCACATTTACTCATTTTAGACATTTTATGTATATCCTTATTGGTACTTGTCTCTAATAGTTGCTTTAAATTCATACCACTACTATATGTAATCTTTGGGTAACTACCAATGATATCAGTAAATTCTGTTTTATTCATAAAAACACTAAGCCATGTCTCATGAACTATGTTAGAAATTATGGATGCTGTTTCATTATATGGAATTATCAATGCGCCCCTTTTATTTCTCTTTTCATTGTTGGGTAAAGTACTATCAATTCCAAATTTAATAATTGGTTTGTATGTTTGGTTTCTTTTAACCATCACCTCTTTTTTAATGTTGTATAATAATTCCTGAGGATAACCCCTATCACAAAACATTTTAATAAGTTTGACAATTTCATCTTGAAATAACCTGTCATCACTCACTATTCTGGATAGTCTAACCATCTGCCCTTTAACTAAATTCTTTTTTTTTGAAATTGGGGATGGCAACTATCATAGTGCAAGAATGAATTTGAATATGTCTTCTTTCGAAATATGTTAGAATCAATTCTATCATCCTCTATATAGAATAATAAATCTAAATATTCACATCTATTGTCGCAAATAGTGCTAGTAAATTAAAATAAAAAAAACTATCCAGAATAGTGTATATATTTAATTCTATGTTTATATAAAAATGATTATGCTTATGTTAAAATAGGTTCATATATTTCAAAATCATTTAAAGTAAATAAAGGCACAGAACTTCTTTCATCTTTACTTTTTGCCTTGATTATAGAACCATTAGCTAATTTTATTAGAGTGAACAAAAAAATTGTAAGCCTTGAGTTAATGACTTCATACTCTTTTAAAATGCAACTTTTTGCAGATGACATCTTATAAGAATAGGAAATATAGAATCATCATTAGAAACATTACTACACTCACTACATGACTTTGAAAAAGTTTCAGGATTATCTTTTAATAATAAAAAAACAAAAACATTATTACTTAATAAAAAAAACTAAATGAAAAATAAAAAAATGTTGATTTTGAGTGGAATAATGACCAAATAAAATACTTAGATATTACTCTAACAACTAATTATAAGGATATAATTTCATCAAATTTTGAATGCATTATAAAAATATTACAGTGTTAATAAATAAATGGAATACTTAAATTTTATATGAAGAAAAGATTAATTTTAATTAAAATTATAATCTTACCAAAAATACTGCATGCTTTATTTATTTTATTTTATTTATTTTACATTTAAATTTGTTTACCAGGATAGTCCGACTGAACACAAATCCATTTACAGCGGAGGCCCGGGGAGAAAAGCTCCACAGTAAGTAAGACTTAACTAGACACATGATACTAATACAAGATAAACAAAATAAAAGACCATTAATACAGAATCAAATAACATGGTTAAACATAAAGTGATATGAAATTTGAAATAATCAGAAAAGATTCCTAAGACTGTAGCAAATTAACAGTAGGTATAATAGGATAGGTATATGTTAAAAGTGGACAGACAGAGATTATGTAATGCATGGACATAGCCAGTTATTCATCAGGTGTACTTTAAGTGCATTTTTGAACTGTGTAATAGTAGAGGGAGAAGTCAGAGCAGGGGGGGAGTTGTTCCAGTTTTTAGCTATGTTATGAGAGAGTAATGCTTTCCCATGGTTAAACATAAAGTGATATAAAACTTGAAACCAGCAGAAAAGATTCATAAGACTGTAGCAAAATAATGGTAGGTATAATAGGATAGGTAGATGTTAAGAGTGGACAGACAGAGGTTATGTAATGCATGGACATAGCCAGGTATTCATCAGGTGTACTTTAAGTGAGTTTTTGAACTGTGTAGTAGTAGAGGGAGAAGTCAGAGCAGGGGGGTGGTGGTTATATCAATCGCTCCTCCATTAAAATATGTAAAAAGAATTAACACTATTCTAAGAACTTCTTTGGTACCCTAATAAATGCAGAATATCTTTTGAACATCATACTAGAACTTGGGAAGATGGAGAAACTGATTTTCCAGACATAGAATTATATATATATATATATATATATATATATATATATATATATATATATATTAATACACACACACACACACACACACACACACACACACACACACACACAAACACACAAACACATACAGACATGCACACAGATGCACACACATACGAACACACACGTGTGTACACACACACACACACACACACACACACACACACACACACACACACAAAACAAAAATCCTTACTTCAGAATATTTGATGAAAAAATATGAGTTTGACTTAAATGAATGGCTTACAATACAAATTAACAGACAACCCCTGGAATTCAGGAAGCCATATTTTCCATTCATGAACAGTGTAGGAGCTCCTGCATGGAAAATGACCACCGAGCAATTCAGGATAGTGCCATTTTCACATGCACGAGTAGTCCTATACTGTTCTAGCACTGAAAATATGGCTATAGTAGTCATAGTCAGCCTTTCAGGAGGTCAACTGTGAACTTACATGCTTGCTCACATATAGGTGGACTTGCTTCCAAGTTGTTGCCTGCACCTATGTGTTCCTGTACAGCCAAAGCAGCAATCTTTTATATGGTTTGTGCATTGCTGCTGTCCACCAAAGGGGATTACTCTACCTTGGTGGAGGCTGGTTATACACGTCAGGTACTGCTGAGTCCATATAGCTACAGTGGATATAAAGGGTACACACCCCTGTTACAATTCCTGATATTTGTGCAATTGGAACATGACACCACAATAACTCATTTCAAACAATTGCCTCCTTTAATGTGACCTATAGCCTGTGCAATTCAATTGAAAACATAACAATCTGGTCTGTGAAAACATATGGAAATAATAATCAGTACAATAAGCCAGTTGAATGAGGGTGCACACTCTTAAATTGATATGTTGTGTATGCACCTCTTGAGATGGTTACAGCATTCATCCGTCTTGGTCTGGACTCTAACATCATGGCGCATATTCACTTGGCAATAGTTGCTCACCTTCCTAGAAACACTTTTGATTGTATTTCAATGGAATTGTACAGGTTAGGGGTCACATTCAAGATGAGAAACATTATGAAATGATCTTCTGTGGTCTGATTGTCATACAGCACACAAACCTGGCATTCCAACAGGGGTGTCTACATTTGTGATAGCCACTGTATATAGATGTTGATATAGTTGGTAGTGGTAGGCATGGACAGAGGGTCATAACACAGCTAGACACTTCTCTGATTAATACCTGATAATCAGGCCTACTCTAGTACCCATATCAGTGTCAGGGCAATGCAACAACCAGTAGCTGTACACATTTATGTTTGTTGCATGCACTAACACTGATATTACACACATGTGCAACATGCACAACCTATGTACCTGACTGCTTGAAACCCATGTGATTAGATTTGTGCCTTCCAGCTGAACATATGCATACATACATGTGCTCAGGGGATACCTGGTATACATTTCTGTTCTATGTTAGTATGGTACACTGTATTTACAGTCTTGCTGCTCAATTATACTTCTCAACCTGTTACAGCAGTATGTCTGGACAATGGCACACATAAATGGGTGTCAAAAAGAACATCAGTATCAATACTGTAGTAATATAGCTGCACCATAGACTTTGACATCATTGTGATAACCTGAAAGATGTCCAACAGTCATAAGTAGGCTATTGTGTTACAATGTCATTGCTCACAGACCTGCCAATGGTTTGGCTGACATAACACAGGTATATGTGTATGTGACTACAGATATCAGTCACAAATGTGCTTATTGTCCAGCAGAATACTGTACAGTTGAATTCTATTAATTCAATATATCACATGCAGTTCAACACACATGCTTACAACAGTACTTTACTATGCACATGCCGTCTATAGGTCTCTTAGCTTTACAAGACAAAGATGTGTCATACTGATAATCATGGGTAACATGGATATGGAAAACATCCCATTAACTGGCCTAGCCATAGCACAGTCACAGACACCCCCGTGATTGTCATATATGAGGTGTCCTTTCCCAGGGTGAGTCAGGCTTCTGAGCTGTGATCACACCTCAAAACCTCTCAGAGCATCACATCTAGACAAAGCCTAAAATGATGGAGGGATAAATAGGGACAGACTTTAAATATTCCTGTTACAAACACAGGAAGTTTGTAGAATGATACATTTTGCATTACCATGTATATTCTTAAGGATGTGGAGTCTTAAACCCAACTGTTTGCCATTATTTGTGACTTCAATTCTCAGCTATTTGCCAGAAAAGCACAGATTTCAGGAGGAACAGACAAAAAAATATGATGGTACAGAATTCAGCTCAGAGAACACATGGTCACAGCATAAGGCTGGTTGAAAGTAGATTGGTTATGTGAAGGTCATTTGAAGAAAATATCAGCTTTCTAGATGAAGACAGATGATTATATGATACAGGTGGACATTGCAGCTGAATTACAGCTGTGTTACCCCTGGTGTCTCCCTCTATTCTACTAAATTCCAGGCGTCCTGCCTCTGAATGTGAACCACCTAAAGGAGATCCTACAGTGCTTCCTACCCACTTCAGCCTACCCACTACCTAGGATTTTCTAAAGTGTATGCAACCCTGTACAATGAACTAATATCCCTGTAGTGCCTTGTCAGATTACTATTATTCTCTTCAAAGCGTACGTTCGCCAGCAGCCTAATACATCCATATTATCTCTTTACTTCTCCTATCCCAATCCCTAGTCTGCCCATCCTTATTCCACGGTTTGCTCTTAATCTAACCACTAGGTGGCAGTATACTCCCTTGCTGGCCCCTAACCAAATGCTGACACTTCTTGCAGCCCATTACTAGTGTGTTACCTAGTCCCAGCCTAACCTAAGTTAGCCTTCAGCTCTGTCTCTAAAGGGGTACCTTGTGCCTGGTTCCTTAACCCCAATGGACTTCTTGCTTACCCTTTCTATCTAAATATTTAAGACCCCATCTCCTACTCCTGTTGTAGGGACTGTCCCTCGCAAAGTGGGACAGGTGGTAACCCTACCCTGTTGCCTTCCTTCCTTCTAACTGCCCTCTGCTTGCTGATTGTTTCTTGCTGGCTCCTTTCATCTCCTTTGGCTCTACCCGCTCCATTCTCCCTGCGGGCTCACTCCGCTCCCCTAACCTACTCCCACTCCCAGAGCACCTGACCTTATACCTCCATAGCCACACCTCCAAACAATAACCCATGTCATCTCATTAACCAATTAAATAGTTAACTCCTGTTTTTCCCTTCCCCAACCTAATTTCCCCTCAGCAGCTCCACCCCTTCACTGACCTACTTTACATCCCAATTGACTTGTTTAACCTTTCCTATGCACCTCACAATGACTAGCCCCAGCAGGCCAATAGACTTTAAAGTTCTCCTCTGGTCTATATGTCTTACCTCTCTACTGATATCTTACAGCCTAACCTGCTATGAACCCCTAAGCCTTACTAGATTTCAACACCCTACAAGGCAAACAAGCCCATTATACAACGACCCCCCATTAATATTAAAAAAACGTGCACACTGATTGGTCAGCGTGCACGTTGTAAATCAGAGTTATAGTAATGGAAAAAGGTCCGGTTGCCTGGACTTTTTCCATTACTATAACACTTTTTTTTTTTTTTTACAGCAACGGAAAACACAAGATCTCCATTGCTTCACACTGTCTCACTATGTTAAACTCATTTAACATAACGAGACAGCATTAAAAAAAGCAACGGAAATTCTCTGTTGCTTTTTTTAATGCTGTCTCACTATGTTAAACGAGTTTAACATAGCGAGACAGTTTGTAAAAAGCAACAGAGATTTTGCTTTCTCCGTTGCTTTTTACAAACTGTTTTGCTATGTTAAATGGGTTTAACATAGCGAGACAGCTTTAAAAAAAGCAATGGCTCTGTTGCTTTTTTTAAAGCTGTCTCGCTATGTTAAACCCATTTAACATAGTGAAACAGTTTGTAAAGAGCAACGGAGATCTTGCTTTCTCCGTTGCTTTTGCCCACAGCTCTGATGTACTGCGTAGGCATACGCTTGCACAACACATCAGAACTGCTGCAGAATACCAAACAGCTGCGGAAGGGCAGCAAGGAGGCATTATACAATGCCATTATTTAAGAAAATTAAAACCTTTCAATTAATTCATTAACCTAATCAATGTAATTAAGTGAATGGTATAAAAGCACTAGTAGTTTGAACAGCCCACATCTGAGGAAGTGATTTTTAAAACTAAAACGTATGGTGGAGCGTTAATGTGCTGTGTTTCTGTGGAATAAAGTGAACTGAAGTGTGCTGAGCCATCTGTGGGTTTTTTTCACAATTTTCTAAGCTTGCCCTGCTCAGGGCTTTATTGTTTTGCCTGAAAAGCTGCTTCATTTTGTGGATTACAAGTTTTATTTGGAAGCTGCTGTGAATTTTGTTTTGTTTCTTCATTATTTAAGAAAATTTTTTTTCTTAAATAATGTCATTGTATAATAGCAATAACCCACTTCTGGGTGTGGGTAATGCTGGATTTACCCACAGTTAGTTTTGTTTGGTTACTCGGGGTTCGCCCTCGTGACCAAACCACACCAACCGTGGGTAAATCCAGCATTACCCACACCCAGGTGTGGGTTATTGCTATATTCTCTCCTACAGCTTCTCACACCCATATTAATATAACATGCTCATCTTCCTACCTTCTTCCACAGTTTCACAGCCTATCCCATACTAAATATTTCCAAGTCAAAAAAGAATACCCTATGTTCCTTAAACTCTTCAAACTTAAACTAGAAAAAAAGACCACCATTCCCAATGAACACACATTTTAGAATAACCTATAACAAAAAATTTCAACCCAGTAGTAACTTCCAAGCAGAGCTCAAAGCACTGGTCACCCTAAATCTAAAATGCCTGCTGATGAAGTCTTCTTCTTCTTTAACAATAAATTTCAAATCTAGATAACCATGCTCCTATGCTCTGACTGTCATTGTTCAACTAGGTCTACTCCAACACGGTGACATTCATCCAAACCCAGGTCCTTACACTACCACTACTGATTCCTTATCAGCTAATATTTCCCCTTCTAATAACCCCACCAAAAGCCCAAACTGTCTCTTTATAGGCCACCTTAACATACGTAGCTTAAACAATAAAATTACACAACTTCATGCCCTATTAGACACCTATTCTTTTGACAGCTTATGCCTAACTGAATCTTGGCTCAAACCCATAACTAAAGACAACTATATAATTCCACCAGGGTATAAAATACTTAGACTTGACCATCTAAATAAAAAGGGTGGTGGGGTGGCTATACTGTTTAAATCTGAATTGAAAGTCACCTCAATAGATATTCATCCACCATCACCTACAAATCTCGAGATTTTAATCTCTAAGCTCCAAATAAATGCTAATAAATCCATATACATTATTTGCTCATATATCCCCCCCAGGAAATAACATAAATATGCTTGAAAATACCCTTAGCTGGCTCTCAATCACCCTCCCACAAGAAACCATACTCCTTGGTGATTTTAATATTGACTGGAATGGCTGTACCTCTTCCAAACCTACGACTCATATAAACCTATCTGGCTTTTTCCAATCCATTACATTACCTACCAGGACCCACAAACCTAGCAAGAAACAAATTACCTTAGATTGGATACTAGTTAACAGCGACCACTCAGTTACAAAACTGGCATACTTCCCAATGAAATTAGTGACCATTCTCTTACCTTCATAACTAGAAAAAAGACCACCATTCCCAATGAAACAACATTTAGAATAACCCGTAACAAAAAAAAATTTTTAACCCAGTAAACTTCCAAGCAGAGCTCAAAGCATGCACCTGGTCACCCCTAAAATGCCTGCCTCTTGATGAAGCAGTCTCTTTCTTTAACAATAAATTTCTGCAAATCCTCGATAACCATGCTCCCTGATGCACTGTCAGAACTAAAAACAAACCTGCTCCCTGGCTCTCTAATGAGACTAGGCACAGCATTAGACTGAGAAATAAAATCTGGTCCAAATGGAGGAAAACAAAAAACCCAATAGATCACCTAAACTTTAGACAGCTTCGAAATGCCACAAAAAGATCTAGAGTCCTCAACAAAAAAACTACTACCTCAAACTCCAACAAACCCAACAGCAAAACCCACAAAAGTTCTGGTCAGGAATCAACAAACTGCTTCACCCAGGTCACTCCAAACCTTCTACCCCCTGTAACATAACTCAAATCCCTCCCAACCAAATTGCTGACACTTTTAATAAATTTCTCTCTGAAACCATCCAATCCCTAGCTAACACCTTACCACCTGTCACCACCACATAATCTCCTCCACTGACCAATCTACCCCAAACTTTTCATCTCAAGCCCATTCCCATATCCCTCATTCACACTCTACTTCTTAAATTAAAACCATGCACACCATCAGTTGACCTCCTCCAAGCTGAATATCTTCAAATTGCAGCAGGAGTACTAGCCTACCCAATCCCCATCCTAATAAATAGAGCCATTACTGAATCCTACATCCCTTCTCTCTGGAAACTCTCACATATTATCCCCTTGAATAAGCGAGGTAACTCAAATGAACTATCAAACTTCTGCCCAATAGCCCTCCTCTCACCACTAGAAAAAGTTATGGAGAGATGTATTCACCGTCAACTACTCCATCATCTCCTTGAAAACAACCTATTAGTGGACTACCAACATGGTTTCAGGCCTTTCCACAGTACTACCACTGCACACCTATCCTTTACTGACTGCATTAATAAAAATAGAAATAGTAACCTGTTCTTTTCAGCTATCTTTATAGACCTTTCTAAAGCCTTTGATATGGTGAACCACCAATTACTAACTAATATACTCAAATCTTTTTCAATTGATACTCAAGCAGTAAAATGGTTCCATTCATACCTTGAAAATAGACATCAAGCAGTGCTCTGGGTGAACAACTTATCCTCCCAGTCCCGCAATGATCTCTTCTGGGTCCACTCCTCTTTAGTATTTTCATTAATGATCTAAAAACCTCCCTTCCCCAAACTACCTGCATACAATATGCTTATGATTCAACGCTAATCTGTGCTTTCTCTCCAACTGAACTCCAAAACAAGACACAAACAATATTCACCTTAGTGGAAAAATGGTTCCACCAATGGTGTCTCCTCTTGAACCCCCCAAAAAAACAAAACTACTACTGTTTACGCCCACACAGAAGACCCTTCCACTCAGTCTCTTACTTACATCTAATAATGGTACTGTAATCACTACCGACACTACCACTAAACTCCTAGGTGTAACAATAGACATTATACCATGACCCCCCCCCCCAAAACGTGCACGCTGATTGGCCAGCGTGCACATTGTAAATCGAGTTATACTAATGGAAAAAGGTCCGGTCACCCAGACTTTTTTCCATTAGTATAACTCTACTTTTAAAACACTGTCTCGCTATGTTAAATGGGTTTAACATAGCGAGACAGTTTTAAAATAAGCAACGGAGATCTCCGTTGCTTATTTTAAACTGTCTCGCTATGCTAAACCCATTTAACATAGCGAACAGGTTTTAAAAAAGCAACGGAGAAAGCAAGATCTCCGTTGCTTTTTACTGTTCGCTATGTTAAATGGATTTAAGATAGCGAGACAATTTTAAAATAAACAGCGGACATCTCCGTTGCTTATTTTAAAACTGTCTCGCTATGTTAAACTGATTTAACATAGTAAAAAAAAAAGCAACGGAGATCTTGCTTTCTCCGTTGCTTTTGCCCACAGCTCTGATGTACTGCGGAGGCGCGCAGTACATTAGAACTGCCGCGGATGCCAGACATCTGCGGAAGGACAGTAAACAGGCATTATACTATGCCATTATTTAAGAAAAGTAATAGTTTCTTTTCTTAAATAATGTCATGGTATAATAGCAATATCCCACTTCTGGGTGTGGGTAATGCTGTATTTACCCACAGTTGGCTTTGTTTGGTCCCACGCCAACCGTGGGTAAATCCAGCATTACCCACACCCAGGCATGGGTTATTGCTATAATAATCTCAACTTTGACACACACATTAACCTAACTATGAAATCTGTTAATAGAAAACTTGGTTTCCTTTATAGACTCAAACTATTTCTCACAGCCTCAGCCTAGATTACTATTGCTTAAACTCACCTGATTTCTACCCTTCTCTACGCTTCCCTCATTTATACAAACCTAACCAAAAGCAATTTAAATAAACTGTCAACTTCTTACAACAACATAGCCAGATTTGCCACAGGTGCCCCATTTAAAACCCATCACTGCCAAAATCTAAAACTACTAGGTTGGCTGGAAATACAAAACAAAATCAGCTTCTCTTCCCGCAACTCACCTTTATCCACAAGATCTTACACCATCCCACAAATACGCCTATACTCAGTAACCTCCTCAATTCTTATAAAAACCTTCCAACCCTACGTTCCGCAAATAGGTTACAGGTAGCCACCTTAAAATCTAAAAACAAATCAGGGGACTGTCTGTTTTCTAACTTGGTTGGTAAAATTTGCAACAAACTCCAAACTGTACTAACATCTACTACATCCACCCATCTTTTCAGAAACCAATTTAAGAACTTTCTTAAAATCCCAGTAGCTTGGCCCATGCAACAAGCCCGACTGATACAGTCTTCCCTTGCCTTTAGCCTTTTTTACTCCAAATCTTTTATATTTTCTAAAAATATATATATTTTGCTCTCTTCATACCCATCACTGTGCTGGGTCAAGTTCTTTGACATAATATATTACCTGACTAATGCTTATATTTGTCTCTGCTAACTATTGCTCCAAATGACTGAAACAAAAATCTTCCTGTTGTTACCCTAATGCTTACTGCTGCTGAAATAACAAGTGTAGATGAATGTAAAGTTATCAAAATGTTTTTATGAATGTATAGTTATCTATTTGCTGTTTGCATTTTTTGTATAAACTGTTCTTTTCTCTGAGCTGTTCTCCTCGGGCCTCTACTGAAAATGGCCATATATCCAGTTAGACTAGCCCGGTCAACAAATGTAAAATAAATAAATAAATAAAATAATAAATGGTAAAATGTGGGCATTCTGTGAAGATCTGTACAATTGAGAAGTATGTCTGTGATCTCTCCCACTGCAGACAGGGCCAGATGCCATGCCCATAGCAGCTGTTCAGCAGGACATTAGTACAGCAAGTCTTGTTGGGACATATATTCCTCCAAATCATATTTCCCATTATTACAGACCAAGTACTACATTCAATTACATGCTTACATGTTCCACTTGCTTTTTTTCTTTCTTCTCCTGTCCAGTTTATGTTTATTTGTTTTTTTCTCTGTCTTTCTCTCTCTGTGCACTAGAGAGATAGAGCTGGTTTGAATAAGTGGCAGCATGGCTTTTGTAGGTGATGCTCATGACCAGATGATGGCCTGTGCACCTATTGTGGTTCCCCACATTCTAATTGCATGCAGAGCAGCTGTGCAGCTCTTCCAATGGCCAATGTCATGTCAACACACTCCTTTAAATGAGTACTCCATGTGGGTGTTAGTCCTTTCCCTTACTTGTGAGAAAGACATCCTGGAGTTGTGTGAGCTGTTACCTCTTACAACAAGACTTGTGGAGACAAGCCAACTAAATGGTGGAGAATGCTCAAAACTTATGGGCAGAATGTGAGTATTCCTGTTATATGTTTAGAATACTGCTATTTTAACAGGGTTTGTCTGCACATGCTACTTCTGCATGGGTTTCAGTCTGACGAAGTTCTGTCTCTGCATAGGTCTCAACTGTAGGGCCATCCACATAATGGCCACAGGTTAGGCTGTTATGTTTGGACTGTTCCCCAGATAGGTGTTGTCCTTGGCAAATCAGTAGCATACTCTGGTAATTGCATTATGTAGATGGTAACATCCATTTGTTTTTCAACCTTTATATCCCTCAGAAAATATATGTTACAACAAACCCTGTAACATGAGCAACTTTCTCAGTGTATAACAGCAATATTTCATGTATGGCTGTGTATTTGGGCCTCTTTCCATCAATTATGTCAGGCTTTGTCCAGATGTCATAAAGTAGTAGGTGGATAAGTATACTGGTCTGTCATTATTTAGTGCTGTAATTCCTGCTGAAGGGAAAGGCTGGGAAACATGTTGAAGTCTGTACATTCAAGAGGTTGGTGTATAGAGAATGCTCTTAGATGCCCTTGTATCATATTTTATGTGAGGGACAGTAACACGTGTTTTAAAACTAGGCTGTTAGAACATGTGAGACTTATTACTGATAAAAAATATGACAGTTCCATAGCCATACATTTGAATAAATCTCACCATGGGGGACAGTAGTAGGTTCCAAGGTACTGTTTTTGAAAAAGTCAGTTTCTCAGTTTGATGAAACATTCATAAAAGGACAATTGTTATGTACAGACTGAATGTATTAATATTAACTGTGATACTTTATCCCATAGGGGGTTAAACGAGGAGTGCATTTGGAGGCTGTTTGTTTAATTATGTAATTAGGTGTTAATTGCTTCTTGTGATTAAGGCATGTATTTCTGGTAATGTTTTACTCCTTGAAGGCTTTGGCCAAGACATCAGAGTATAAATAACATGTGTGAATTACTGGCTAGTTGTATTTTTCTTTGCTATGTTCAGACATTTTATTTGTTTTGCTAAGAGGCTGTTGTATGTCTGGCCTATCATGACTTTGTAGCAGTGCACTGTTCACTTATCTATTTGGACTGTGGGGGTAGATGTAAGTGTCATGGCTGCTTTTGTATCCAACTGTGCATGCTATATATATATATATATATATATATATATATATATATATATAGATATATATATATATATATATATATATATATATATATATATATATATATATATATATGTGTGTGTGTGTGTGTGTGTGTGTGTGTGTGTGTGTGTGTGTGTGTATATGTACATATTTATATATATATATATATATATATATATATATATATATATATATACACACACACACTCACACTTCAGTATTTACTGGTAATATATCTATATATTGTTGTACACATATATGGATCTCCCTACATATCTCTCTTTATATATATATATATATATATATATATATATATATATATATATATATGGGTCTACTTTCTATCACCTAACTTCCGATTCACCGACACACAAGTTACCGACCCCAAACAACCGAAAACACACAACACCAACAACTCAAAAAACCGAACACCACTACACCGACACAAAAAACGTCAACTACACATTGCACACAATAACATATCCAATAACCTTAACCTAAACCCTAACCCTAACGTCCGACACTACCGCACACTTACCCAACCTGCACCCTAACCCTAACTCACTTAACCCACCCCTAAACTTCAACACCGTCACTATCGCACACTTACCCTACCTGCACCCTAACCCTAACTCACTTAACCCACCCCTAAACCTCAATACAGTCACAATCGCACACTTACCCTACCTGCACCCTAACCCTAACTCACTTAACCCACCCTAAAACATTCAGCCGGTCACTATCGCACACTCACTCCACCCGCATTCAAACCCTGACACACTTAACCCTTCCCTACACTGCTCTACGTCACTTCCACACACTTACCTCACCGGAACCCTTAGTCCGATACTACCGCACACTCACCTTTCCCACACCATAACCTAAAATCCCTCACTATCATACACTTACCTGTCCGCTCCCCAATCCTAAATCTTTCACTTTCGCACACTTACCGGATCGCGCTCACACGCTGCCGTTGTCGGTCTCTCAGCTGTCGGGATATCGCGTTTTCGGTAACCTACCTGTTCGGTCGTTCCGTCTCGGTCTTCTGGGTGTCGGTGACGTGGCGCTTCGGTTATTCGAAGTAGACCCATATATATATATATATATATATATATATATATATATATATATATATATATATATATATATATATATATATATATATATATATATATATATATATATATATATATTTATGAATATCAATCCTTCCTAATTGCACAGTGTCTCTTCCCTGTTGTAAACTTGCTGTAAAGAAGGGTATGCTTGAGAAAACATCCTAAAACCAAACAGATGAGGTGGCTTACTGGTAAATTGCTTTGACTGTGGTGTGCAGAACCCTGGGTTCAACACCTGTAAGGGGTGTTTAGTATTTATTTTGTTGCTAGACAGAACAAAGACTGTTGGATACAGAGTGATTAAGGCAGTTTTGAGCAGTTTTAAGCATGTTTGGGCAGGTTTGCGTGACGCTGAGCATTGCTAACATACTGTAAAATGAATAGGCGCTTACGCCATGTAGGCTTCGCTTACCACTACGCACATCTGCTTAGCATTTACATTTAAGCAATGCTGAAACCTGCTAAGCATAGCTCAGCCCTGGTAACCAGTGATCATATTCCAGTCTGATGAAATAGCAGGGTAATGACATCTTTAATAAGTATATTTAATTTCCTGTACATACATGCTTCTATGTTCTATCATTACAGGAGCAAGGGGTGTGAGTATACTGTATGGAACACCTGGGTATACATGGGTAGTACCACAATCTTTTCTCTTTGTATTTGTTTCATACATGGGTAGTATCCCAGGTTGTATGCAGTCACATTTGCATGTTACACCAGTTACAGTGCACTGGTTGACAAATATAGTTTAACACATATTGTATCATTACATTAAAACTTTTAACAGTGCTTTTCCAAGTAAGAGTAGAGTGTAGATTTTAGTACTGGAACCATACACACTTACATGCAAAGCTGGGTCTCTGAGTGCTGACTATCTTGTTCTTGGTGTTTGAGGTGCATGCTTTTATGTATCTCCTATTAGATATTGATCTGATATGTTGATATTAACTGTAGACTACTATGTTTTTTGGACATGTCATTGAGGACTGCTGTCATGTAGTAATGGCATACTTTTCAGTTTCAGACATCTATATTTCAAAACATTCATCCTAATGCATAACCTGTTGGCTATCTACTTTTTGTCTGTCCTCTGTACAGATGTGCAGATGTCAGGTATTGCTATGGCCATACCACTATGTAGGTGCCCACACTGTATTGTGCTTTGGTCCTGGACACTGCTGCTAGTTCTGACATATATGACATTCCTTAATGTGGGCCTTGCCCCTTTCCTTGCCTGTGTGAGGGACATTACAGAGGTGGTGACCTACAGATTCACATACAGTAGGTGGCAATACATCACAGGACAGGACATGTGGAGACAGCCAAACAACATGGGGGACATATCCCCAGATTTGTGAACAGATTCTATGTCTTCAGTGCTTTTATACACATGGTGGATTGATAGATTGGCAGGGTTTGTGTGGACATGCATTTAGTGAGTAACTTCACAACTGACAGTGATGTGTCTCTGACATACCTTTTTGCTGGAACTCTGTCCACAAACTGGCCACATGTCTGCCTGCTGTGTTTTGTCTGTTCCCCAGACAGTTGGTGTCCTTGGTAAATCAGTCATGGACTCTGGGAAATGCAGTCAGTAAATACTGACATCTATTGGTATTACCAATGTCATATTCCTCATAAAGGATGTTACAACAAACCCAGTGGCATCTGCAACTGTCTCAATGTATGACAGCAGCATGTCCAATCTACCCCTGTGTTTGTGCCTCTGTCCCCAAATGATGTCAGGCTTTGTCTAGATGTCAATCAGATGCAGACATATTTATTATGTATTATCATTATTTCTTGACTTCATTCCTGCTACCATCCCAGTGATGTCATGTCACAGACATGTCAGGGAAGAGGACTTAAAAATGAGTCCGGAGCCTGTACATTCTGAGGTGATCTGTACATGTGAGAGGCCTGTGTATGTCTGGTCATTGTTAACAGACTGTCATGATTGTGTACACGTGTCATGTGTACATGTTATTTGGGCTTTGTATGGCGGGGGGTGAATGTAAGTGTTATGGCTCTTCTATATCTGACTGTGCATGCTGATCCAGTTTCCACTGATCTATTGGCTGTATGTGTTTGTAGGGGCAGACTGGGACATGTCCTGTACCAAGGTCAGGATTCAGACTACACTGACAATTGGGACTCTATATGTAGTGCTAGTGTGTGAGTGGCAAACAATGATGTATTTGTTCACTCATAGCAGATGTCCTAATTCAATTGGGCTATTTCTGTAAATATATGTTAGGGCACACAGGAGGGTGTTACTACAGTAATTGTGTTAGCTTATCTACACCAGTACTTCAGATACATCCCCATTTCCATGGCTTCCACCCACAACTTTGTCAGTCTTGGTCTAGATTCATTGCAGAATGGGGTTCTGAGAATTCCTGTCAGCTGGCTGGATTGTTTCAGGTTGTCCAAGTTTATTGCTCATATGTCTGGTCTGTTTTACAGATTATTATCGTTTCTCAGGTAAATCACTATAATGATATGATTGTTGTCAGAAAATGAGGACATAAATTTCATTTTCCTACCTCACCTCCATCAAAATATGTATGCTGAAACAAACTGTGTCACTCTGTCAAGAAGAGTACAGGGGGACAATGACCTCTTCCTTCATGGATGATAATGTTTTAGTACTGAGATGTGCCACATAGAAGGACTTTCTGACAACAGTGGCAATGTGGTGGTCAAGAAACATTGCTGTCAACCTGTGTACCCAGATATCTTATAACATCTTCTTTTTTCAGGGGATTGCCTTCAATGTGGTAAATCATGGGAACAGGGTTTTCCACAAAGGGGATGACAACACATTTCCTGACATTGAGCTTAAGGCCATGGCTCTGACACCAGTCAATGGTCTCAGTGAGGCCTTTCAGTAGGATGCCAACATCACTTGGGTAGTTAATAATAGCTCCCAACTTGCAATTGTCTGCAAACTTTATCAACCAGAGCCCCTTCATGTTGGCATGGACTTCAGAGAAATTGATACCAGACATGAGTGGACCCAGGACAGAACCCTGTGGGACTCCACTTTTGACTGCTCAGCAGTCAGACTTGGAGTCAGCTATTTCCACACTGAGTCCTCTCTGTGACCCAGTTTGCAACCCACCAGATAATATAGGGGTTGATGCCTAACTTAGTGAGTTTTTGCAAGATTCCTGAGTGGGGAATGTTATCAAAGGCTTTGGCCAGATCAAGGTAGACTGTATTTGCCACCTTGCCTTCATCCACAGCTCACGGGACTGACGGCAAGAAGTTGACCAAGTTGACTGAGCAGGTATGATCTACCCTTCACAAAAAATTAGGCAAGGCTCAAATTCTAAACCTACCACCCTAGAAAACAAAAATGGGAAGAAACTGAGGGTAATGCTGCTCAATGCCAGAAGTCTAAATCTCAAAATGCATGCACTCGAGGCCCTTCTCAGTATGGAGAACATCGATGTCTGTGCTGTAACTGAATCCTGGTTCAAGGCTCCTGAGAGCACCCCGGCACTATTAGGTTTTACCTCATATCATGCGTTCCGGCCCCAAAACCCAGACCACACCACAAAAGGAGGGGGTGTATCCATATTCATAAAGGATACCCACACCTCCAGGTTGGTGGCAATGCACGAAGCTTCGGAAACCATCCAGGTGCAGCTAACTAGGCAAAACTGCTCTACAAATTGTAGCATGCTACAGGCCACCCTCTCAAACTCAGGAACCCCACACAGCCTTCCTGAAGACACTGGAGGGTATAAATGTATCTCCAAACACCATCATATTGGGTGACTTCAACTACCCGAATATAGACTGGGAACATTACTCAAGCCCTAACTTTCTAGCCCAACGGTTCCTGGAGTTCATAAATTCAAATGCCATGGAACAGCTAGTCACTGTTCCCATGAGAGGAGAAAATATACTAGATCTCATTATCACAAACATGGGGACAAAATGCTCCACACCAGAAGTATATCCCTCATTGGTGAGATCTGATCATAAACTAATCTCACTGGAAATCCACATCCCCCCCCCCACCCCAAACAAAAAAGACCACAGTGAAGAACTTCTCTAAAGCAAACTTCACACCACTCAAGACTGGTGTGGTATCCTTCAAGGCCCCTGAGACAGTGGAAACCACAACCCAAGCTGCGGAAGCCCTTACAAATGCCTTCTATGAACACCTCCAGGACTACATGGATCAGGCAATCCCAAATAAAACCAAGACTCTTTCCACAAAGGTCAAACATCCAGTCTGGTGGACCCCAGCCATTAACAAACTTTACAATAAGAGGAGAAAGCTATTACATGATAGAACAAAATCCATAAAAGGGAAGTCACCCCTGATCATTATTAGTAAAAAAGTACGAGCACTCATAAAATCAACTAAGGCCAATTTTGAGAGAAAAATTGCCATGGATTCAAAGGACAATCATAAGGCCTTTTTCAGCTATGTTAGGAACCTGGGTGGAAACTCCCAGATATGCTCAGAATTAGTCCAAAATGATACAAAAATCACTGAACCCACAGACATTGCCAACATACTGGCAGACAGGTTCAGTGCAAACTTCACCCCCTCCCCTAAAGGAGAGATAACTATCCCAGCAGAGTGTAGCCTCCCAGACATCTCAAATGCGCAGGTGAAAGCTGCTCTCTCTAAAGCTAAAAACACAGCATCAATGGGACTGGATGGTGTCCCCGGCTGTGTGCTACATGAGCTAAATGAGGAATTAAACCCGCACATAAGGCAGCTGTTTAATCTCAGCCTTACCACAGGATACGTGCCCAAGGAGTGGCGTATGGCAACTGTGGTCCCACTCCACAAAGGCGGTGCCTCTATGGACCCTGGTAATTACTGCCCCATAAGCTTAACAAGTCTAGTCTGCAAAGCTATGGAGAGGATCATAATGGAGCTCATAAACAAAGATATAGGGGACTTGCAGACATTGGATCCGGCCCAGTTTGGCTTTGTCAAGGGCAGATCATGCCTTTTGAACTTGGTCGACTTCTTCGAAACAGTCACCAAGGCCATTGATGAGGGAAAGGCAGTCCATACGGCCTACCTTGATCTTGCAAAGGCCTTCGACACAATACCCAACTCGGGTATTGTAGAAAAACTTACCAGCTTAAATGTAAACCCATATGTCACAAGATGGGTTGCAAACTGGCTTAAGGACAGAACCCACAGGGTTAGAGTTGCTGGCGCTATGTCATACTCCAAACCGGTCACAAGCGGTGTCCCACAGGGCTTGGTCCTTGGCCCCCTATTGTTCGGCATCTACTTCTCAGAAGTACAGGCCAACATGGGAGGACTTTGGCTGACAAAGTTTGCAGACGACTGCAAACTGGGCGCCAGAGTGGGAAGTGCATCGGACACGGATATCCTTCAGAAGGGACTCACGGAAACAGATAGCTGGTGCCAGAGCCATGGCCTGAAGTTAAACGCCAAAAAATGTATAGTCATACCCTTCGGGAAAAACAAGGTAACCCCAAGCTACCATATAGGTGGCAATCCACTAAGCACAGAAGAGGTTATCAGGGACCTGGGGACCCAGGTTAACAGTGGCCTTTCTTTTGACACTCACGTTGCTAAAGTGGTTAGAAAGACCTTCTACATTGCCCACCTGATCATGAAGGATTCACATCCAGATCTAGTGAGGTCATTGTTCCCTGTACTCTTCACTTATCAGACCAATGATCGAGTACAATGCCCCATTTGGGATGTATCGCACCCGACATCTGCAGCAATTGGAGAGACCCCAAAAGTTCCTCACCAAAAGGATAAATGAACTCCAAAATCTGTCATATGCTGCCAGATTGAAGAAACTCCAGATCTATTCAGTTGCATACCGTCTGCTCAGAGGTGACATGTGCCTGACATACAAGGCCATGTCCAACCCGGAATTAATGGACATGCTCCACCTCAAAAAATCCAAATCCACCAAAACCACTAGAGCAAGTGACTTAAACCTTAGCACGGATATAAATAGGACATGCTGGAGGGATATATTTATCACTCAGAGACTCCCTATGCTGTGGAATAAAATCCCAGTCCATGTGAGGCAGAGCACCTCACTGGCTCTGTTCAAGAGAAATCTTGACCTGTGGATGGGAGATCGTAGGTTTTTCCTGGGAATCATCTCTGTGTCACTGCTGGACAGAGGCACAACAAACTAATGGGCACAGTATTTTTTCATATAAGGGGTGGCGTAAGCCACAAAAATTTGGGCTAGGCTTATAAATGCCTTAGGGCAGATAGCCTAGTATAAACCTATGAACCTATGAATCTATAAATCTGTAGATTCCCATATCCCTGTTTATTAGGTGCATGATGATGCATTCCATAGCTTTGCATAACACACTTGTCAGGCAGGTGGGGGTGGTATTTCCCAGGGTCTGTAGTCGCACCTCATTTGTGGAGAGGGGTGACTGTATCAGTGAACAATTCAGTAGGGACAAAGCCTGAGGTGAGGCTGTGCTTGCACAGGGCACACAGGTGACGTGCCAGGTCACTCTGTAGTTCATGTAGAATCCAGCCAGGGATATTGGCAGCCCCCACAGAAGCTGAATTCTTGGCCTTGGACAGTGGTGTTTTAACCTATGCAGCAGTAATACTGGGTGGCTGGCAGTGTACTGGTATTGTGATTGGTCCTTTGAGGGGGAAGAGAGGGATAAAGTTTCCACGCAATATGTCAGCCAGTATATTGGCAATATTTGTTGGCTCAGTCTAGGATGTACCATTGTCTTGTAGCTCAGAACAAATCTTGGTATTTCCATGGATATTCTTTACATAACTGTATGAGGCCTTGTGGTAGTCTTTACTATGTGCTCCAATTCTGTTTTCACAGCTAACTTTGTAGTAATTGATGAGGGAGCTCAACTTTTAATTGAGGCTGATAAGGGTTTTTTTCCAGTCTTAGGAAATCACCTTATTCCATATCGGTTCCCTCCTTCTGTTGTACAGTTTCTTTATGGCTGGGGGCCACCAAAATCGGCTTCCTTTTTTTCAGAGGTGAGGGTCCTGGTTCTGGGTATGGCGGTATCCATGCATTTGTCTACATGTTC
>NC_056741.1:238448433-238518433 GCF_019279795.1 Protopterus annectens | reverse complement strand
GGAACATGTTTGCAAAATATAGACCATAATGAACAGTGTTAATAATTTATGGCATATTTCTTTAGAATTATCAAACTCTATTTGAAGATAGGGAATTTAGTTTTACCAAATATTAGTGCTACAAAATGGACATAACTTTCTATTAGATATGACTTCCTTAGAAGAATTATCATGTCGTTAATGTATAATGAATGTCTAAATGTATTTCTGAAATGCAAACTCCCTTAAACATGTGACTGGAAATTTGTTTTTGATATGCTCCATGGGAGGTTTCTTTCCTCCCTGAGTGCACCTTAGGAAACCTGCATTACTCTTTGACAGGTGTACCGCCCCAGTCAAACTCCCCACCTGACACTCTCCCCAGAGAGAGTTGTGCCCGGCTCTTGAAGCCAGAAGCAAGAGTGCTGGGGGGACCAGCCACTCACCTCACCAGGTAAGTGAAAAAATGAAGAATGGTGGCATTTCACCAGTGGTCGAGCCTCCCACATATGACAAACTATATGTTAATTGTCTGAGTATGGAGAAAATGCAAAACTAATTATTGTCTGTCTAACAATATATTAGATAAAACAATGAAAAAATTATTTCATGAAATCATCTTGTGAACATAAGGAATATGTGTATATTCATTTACCACAGGACTTTCCTTCCCTGTGTATCAAAGTTTCTTTTATAAGAAATTGGCTGAGTAGTTGACCATGATGAATTTGGTAAGAAGATGAAGAATACAATATCCTGGCTCTTTCTACATAGCATTATTATCATGTTCTGTGATTGTATGTGCATTGTATAATGACAAAACACCTGTACAACTATTGTCAAAAACGGCTGAGTTATTAGAAAAGTGAACATATATAGATACAGAAATAAGGTTTCACCTCATTAATGCCGAGTACTTCCCCTTTTATTCCAAAATAACTACTTAAAATGACAACAGTAACATGCTGTTTAATTATTGTTATGATTCATGTTAATTTAGTTGTAGAGTTATATAGAAAATGCTTAATTGAAACATATTTAAGTTTAATGTGCAAAGTATTATTAGTCAGATTAGTCTCTTCTAAAAACATAAAGTTTTGCTTATTTTATAAGTACAAGAAGATTCTTTTCTGTTTATTTTTCATCTGAATGTCATTAATATTTATATTCAATATACCAAGAATTTTTCTTAAATACATTTTTCATGTAAAGGCATTAGACAAATTTGATGTTTTATGATGCTTATTCCAGTTTCATTGGAAATATATAGCCAGTAATGGTACATATATGGGCTTAAAGTAAAAGAGAAATACCCATGATTCAGTGACAAGATTTGGAAAAAAGAAAGTAAGAAAAAAAAGCATAAAAAAGGAAAAATAAAGATTATAGCCCATCACTGTTTTTGTGGTATTCTGGATATAGACATGTTAGATCAAAACAGAAACAATTAAGTATTCCAAGAACATCCAGTCTTGCTTACATTTCCTTGACAGAAAAGGTCAAGGACACATTACAATTTTCTTAGCTTTGCATGATGATTAAAGGTGAATTTCACATTTTTTCCCTAATTTGTTTAAAGAAGAATCTCTGTTTAATAATTTCAGCTGGTAGAAGAGAATATAATGGGTATTGTAACTGAGTTGAAGATCACATACTACTGCTAGAAATGTCTTTTACACTGTGTGGTAAGCAGAGTTATGGATGTTGCTTAAAATATCTTTTTGTCTATTGAAATACAATGGAAATAGTCACAGTACCACAAAGAAATTCATGACTAGATAAATGAGACTCTTCAAATGTTTGCAATTGGATGACGCAGTGGTGCAGTGTTAGCATTGTTGCCTCACAGCAAGAGGTTCTCCGCTTGGATTCTGTGTGGAGTCTGCATGTTCTCCCTGCATCTGTGTAGGATTTCTCTGGATACTCTGGTTTCACCCCACATTGCAACGACATGCATCTGAAATGTTTTTCCCTGGGCCCCCACTGAAAATTGGCTTAGTTCCAAATCGGACTTTCCCGGTAAACAAATGTAAACTAAAATAAATAGATTCTATTAAGCCTTTTGAATAAGCTTTGAACATTTTCACTTATTGAAATACTCATTGAGGTGATGCCTTCTGATTTTCATGTCAATTCTAAGTATGTGCAATTACCTCTGGAGGACTTTAGAGCATTCTGTAGATCTTATTTCTCAACGATATTTTTATTTACACAAGAAGCTAATAAATGTAGAATATTTTCTACTACAACCTGGCTATACATCAATAATCACTTATTATTGGGTATGTGCAAGCATCTCTGGAGTACTTTGGACCATTTTATAGATCTCCTTTTCCCCACCACATTTTTTGGACAAGGAGCTAATAAATACAGACCTATCCAACTACAACCCAGGTGAACATCAAGAATCACTTATTCATCAGCCATTTATGCTTTCATAAATGCATTTCCTTCCAGTAGTTTAGCAGAAATATATATATATATATATATATATATATATATATATATATATATATATATATTCAAATGCAAATACAGATACCACTACACAGGAATGACAATTAAGAAATGTTTGCATCCTAGGCCATAAGATAATGTATCTTGGGTAAGCATCTTTTCCTGATAGTGTTTCTTTGAAAACATATATTTAGGGGAAAAAATTTATTGACACAGTGATAAAACAGAGCAAAATCAAAATATCAGTTTTAATTGTGCTCCTTCACATTTATATAAAACCCTAAACATATTTTTCAATTATTGCTTAGGAACATCACATCAGTAGGGATGCCTTTACTATGAACACATATTTTCAACCTTGCTAATAAAATAATTCACTATTCCAATAGCATATGTTTGACAGATTTACTTACACAACTTTAAAAACATTAGCCATCAACTTGATAAACATTTTAAACATCAGAATGATATAATTTTATAAAGTGAACCAGATTCTTAATGATAAACTAAAATAGAACTAGATGTAGTCAAAGGAACCTATGAGCTAAACCTTGTTCTCCTTCCGACCATCTTTGGCAAGTATTACGTTCTAATTAATGATACACAGTTTCCAACTCTTTACTCTGACAAACAGAATCATGTATACACACATATACACACACACACACACACACACACACACACACACACACACACACACACACACACACACACACACACACACACACATACACACACACACACATACACACACACACACACACACACACACACACACACACACACACACACACACACACACACACACACACACACACGCACACACGCACACACACACACACATGCACACACACTATCCCTTTGGTTAATTTTATATAAAAATTAAACAAATTTCATTCTCTCTTTATAAAGCAACCAATGAAATCATGTCTTCATGTGCTTTTCCAAGACATTTTCTTTGCTGCACTCTTCTCTCCGGTGTTAGTCTTTCATAAACTGTATCACATCTCTCACAGAATGTGATACATCTGTCTTCCATTTTCTAGTAACTTCCTTTTTGAAATTAGGCTAAGTGTTTCCAAGAGTCTTTTCATTCTAAGATGTATGTAACTTCCTAATTCCCAGAAAAAAATGTGCAAGTGATACTTCTATCAAGTAATTGGTATAAGAGAACTTTTGCATCTCTTTCAAACTTTCTTATTGCCCCTATTGGCCAGTAGCCTATTTACCCAGGGCTGCTGGGCTTTATGGTGGATGCACACACTGGCCAGTAGGGGCACATACACCCCTCCCACCATTAGCATGGGTCTCTGTCATAGGTTGGAGTAGGCCAGATCCTCAACCCACTTATTACTGGCAAATGCCCAAGCTCATTTGGTGACATTAGTCAACATGAATGAATCACCTAGAACCATATTTTACACCACTGAGTTGCTAGCCCTGCAAAGCATGTAGTCTGTGATCTGTGTTCTCCTATCTTGAGGATACTGTGCACTACAGTAGGTTCCAAAAGTGGCCGGTCTATACAACACTTTCCCTATAGGCCACCATGTAGAGTCTGTGCTACTGCCCACAGCTCCATTCATTGGTGAGTTTGAGATAGAAACTCTCAGCATGTTTTTTGGAGGTGGTAGGAACTCTGCAGTAACACAGGGAGAACATGCAACTCCAAATAGGCATTGGCTGGAGGTCAGGCTCAAACCTTGTACCTTGTACGTGGGAGGCAAAGACTTTAACCATTATGCCAACCTTTATCTTTACAAGGAGTTTTGATGTAGATATTTTGTATTAGGGTGTTTGGAGGTGACAGACAGGGCAAACTGGAGCTGATTTAATCAGCAAGTATGTTAGCTATATTTTCAAAGTTTGAGTGGTGATGCCATTAAAGATAAGCTGGGTGCAATGTTTGAAACTGTTTCTGAAGTTCTTTAAATAATTAAAAAATGGCATGTAATTTTCTTTTGCTGAAGTAGGAATTTGAGTTCATAATTAGCTCTGTAGGATTTGACTTTGCTCTAAAGTTCTCCGTTCACCCTTTTGAGATAAATTATAACAAACTTAGTTTTTGTTCTACTCTTTAGTGACATGAGCTTTTGTCTTTTATTGAAGAGTTTGTTTATAGCTGAATTCTGAAAGAGAATTTTGTCTCTATACTTGGCATTGTATTTGAGGTGAAAAGGAACACATGCATCTCTACAAGAAGTGAGATGGGATTTTAAGCTTTGGGTATGTGTGGCATTATTTGTATTATGGTTATTGAGCAGTGGGGAACCATTAAACTGTTCCAAATCAGCAAGCATGAGGAAAGTTGCCTCGGAGAAGTCTCTAAACATGGTTGAGTTTGCCACTGACCTGTACTGGGACCCTATACACATTAAAATGGTGCAGTGATCAGATTTGCTCAGCATGGGTATAAGTAGGACTGGAGCAGATGTTTGCTTTGGTGAGAACAAGATGGAGTTGTTTATGTTTGTAGTGGTGGAGAATGCAGTTTGACTAAAGAAGTTTGCAATGATGAAGTAAAGGAAAAGCTGAACATATTTATTTGTAGAAGTGTAGGTGTGTAATTTGTGTAGAGTTAGTTAAAGTCCTCTATAAAAATGGGATTTGCTTTAATGGGGAAGGACTCTACTTTATTAAGATACATTTTATGTTTTGCAGATACCGTGGAAGGGGGTCTATAGCTGGCCAGGAAGGAGTATGAGGTATTGTTCATTGATATTGGTACATTAAAGTGTTTCACGTCATTTCCCTTGTTGATTAGTCTAGAGATGATGTTGTGTTTCATAAAGACAGACACTCCACTATTGTTCCATTTGCTGTCCTAAATGAGTAGTAGGCAGAGAAACACAGTAAGGAAGGAGTGCTCTCTCTGTTCTGGAATCAGTTAAAGTGATAATAAAAATATCCACATTTTTCAGAGTGAAGGTAGTTATTGAGGGAGGCCATTTTCTTATTTAAGCTTCTAAACTACCAATTCCCTCTTCAGCCAGTCTAAAGGGGTCCATCACAAATAATTCACACCCACAGGACCAAATCAGCATGTCATATTCATACTTGGTGTGAAGAAACTTTAGTGCTTCAGTGATACAATAGATTTCTACACCTGAGAGGCAGTGGGCTGGCACCCTGCCTTTGCCTAGCCTTGTGAGTGATGTATTGGTATTGCTGAACTATGGAGTCATCCATAATTAGGATCTTACCATGATGACTGGACTGCATGTATAACTGAAGGGCTTGGCCAAACCATTCTGGTAACTCTTGCTGGTTGTGGTAGTGGAAGGCCCAATGTTTATTTTGTATATATTTGATTAGTTTTATAGTAACAACATAGTTTTTTCAATGTAAATATCTCTTTAAATGTATTCATTTATGTGGTGACATCAGGTAGTTCGATATTTTAAAAAAGATCAAGCAGTGAAGAAGTTTTCGTTCTGATTTATTTATTGATTGCTTGACATTTGATTACCAGAAACGTCTGGCTGGGTAACAGTCCATTTTCAGAGGAGGCACATGGAGAAAGGCCCCAAAGTATTAGAAAACATTTTAAGAGCAATAATTTTACAGTCTTTAAAAATAATACAAAAAACAAATGTAGTTTAAATCATTATACCAAATTAGATATAATAGGAAAACATTAGTTAAGAATAGATATAACTTATATGACAATGATTCAATAGCTAGAGAATTTTTTGCCAGTTTATAGATAAATTAAAGGTAAGTTAATATAATACAAACAAGAATTGCAATGCGAAGTGAGAGAAAAGCAAACTTATGTTATATTTAAAGAGAAAGCAAAGGATAAGAAATTGATAGAAGTAAGGAAGTGAGTGAAGAAGGGAGAGTAAGGAGATATAAGATATGAATAAGTATTTGTTCACATTTAGGATGGGAGGCAGGGTATTGACCTGATGAATATGGATAAGGAGTTCCAGGTCTTAGCAACACACACGGCACAAGTACAGACAATGCCCAGTAGATTTGATAGGTTTGTGGACAGGCAGGAGTTTTTGATCACTGGATTATAATGGTACTAGGAACATAGTTGTGTAGAATGTTATTTAGTGCTGGACAAGCAGATGGATGCTAGATAATTTTATAGGTGGTATGAAGCTGTGTATATGTTAGATGTTGGAGTAGTTCTAACCAACTTGGGCTTTTTAGTGCTATACAATGATAGGTTCTAAAAGGGTTATTTGCTGCAAATTTAGCAACTTGTCTATAGCATTGTTGAAATTTTAATTTTTGTGATGCCTGAACGTTAGTAAGGGTGGAAGTATCATAAAGAAGTGTTGGAGGAAATAAGTAGTGGCAAATGAAGCTTTAATTGTGTCAATGAGAACGTTTTTGGCTCTATAAAGCATCCATAGTTTTTATTGAGTTTTTCTTATACAATTTTGTATATGCAGGTCACATTTAAGGTTATCATCCACTATCAAAGCTAATAATTTGTTATGAGAAGTGACTTCAGTGGTTGTGTTATCAAGAGTGAGGACAATAAATGCTGTCTTTTAATGGGAGAGTGATTTGTGGAAAAAGCATAAGTTTGTTTTTATGGGATGAGTATGAGTTGTGAGTTACAAAGCAATTTTTCAGTGTCTGCTAAAGCTTCCTGAATAATTTTTTGGAGGTGTATCATGTCAGATGTACAAATGAATGTGGAGTCACCTGGGTACTACATTAGGCAGGCCTGCTGTGTGGATATGTAGAGAGTGTTATGATAATGTTAAAAAGGAGGAGACCAAGAACAGACCCTTGTGGTACACTGATGGTGACTGGGAGATATGGAGAGAGGGTGGAGTGCCATTTTACTGACTGATACCTTTTGGATAGGTAGCTTTTGAACCACAGAAGGGTGGGCTGAGAGACACCTAGTGAGGACATGTGAAGCAGAAGTTTGCTGTGACAAACTGAGTTGGTCTTTAGACAAGTATACAAATAAGGAGACTAGTTTGCTGTTATCTCTAGTTTTACTGACAATGCCAGAAGTGCAGTGTTATTACTATGAGAAAGATGGAAGTCATGTTTTATGGGATATAGGAGTTCCTCCTGCAGGAGATAGTTTAGCAATTATTTTTGAATACATTTTTTCAAGTATTTTGCAGAGGTGGGATAAAATTCTTATAGGTCTAAAATTAGTAATGTCTGTTGAATTTTCTCCTTTGTGCCCAAGGATAATGTGTTACTTTTTTCAGAGAGAAGGAATGTTGGATTCCAGGGTTGATCTATTTATAAGGATGAAGACAGGGTTGGCAATGCTATTAGCTGCTAGTTTTATGTACTCACTTGGATTATGGTTTGAGTTTGTTTAACTCATTCACTCCAGGAAGTTTGCAGTGTAACTTCCAATGGGTGGAGCCTAAGCCTTTTGACAAAATCAAATTATGTCCTCATATTTCAAACATATATTCTTATCTCTGGAACCACATGGGTAATGAAAGAAGTGTAAATGGCAAACATTTTCAGCACAAACTATTTTTATAGTGGTACAATTCTTTAGGTTCTAGGTCTTACACTAAATGTTATAAGTCACAGTAAAGTAAACACAGTAACTATTACATTTGTAATATTTTGTAAACATCTTAAAATATCTCAGCAACCATTCAAGTTACACACATACTGTCAGCAGCATTTTATTCATTTAGCTGAGAGCTTTCATATGAGGCTAAGAAGTTGTGTCTGTGTTACTTGGTTGTTGAGATATTTAGAACAATGTGAAAATTATATCTATATAAATTAATATTATAAAAAAACAACAGTTAATATCTATTTACCTGCACTATACAGAGGTCAAATATTAATGCAGCTGAGTTTGGCATTGTGCAAGTGTTAGATTAGGGACTTCCATTTTAAAGTAGTTATTAGGCATTAGACAGACTAAAAGGTCAAATAGGCCTAGAAATGTAGTGTCAGAATTGTGTTTCATTTATGCATACATTTTAGAAAAGACAGTTAAGCAGAAGGAAAGAATAACCTTAGAGATAACAGTCCCCAAGGGTAGGCTACAGACTGTTCTTTAAAGATACAATCTTGCCAGCTACAGAATGTTCCTTTCTCAAGGTAAAAATGTACATAGCAATGGAATAGGTTCATAGGTTCATAGGTATGTACTAGGCTAATGGCCCTGGAGTCTTTACAAGCCTAGCCCATAGAAGTGCCCTGGCATTGTGCCGCCCGACGTTAATTCCCAGTGCCTCCATCAAGTAGAGCCACTGGAGTGATCCCTGGGGTGTACTTTCTATTTCCCATCCATTCATCAATATTTCTCTTGAATAGGGCCAGTGAGGTGCTCTGCTTGATATGTATGGGAAGTCTATTCCAGAGCATCGGCAGTTTCTGGCTTATGAATCTGTCCCTCCAGCATGTTCTGTTGATTGTGGTAATGAGGTTGAGGTCTCTGGAGCATGTGATACAGAGGGATTGGGATTTCTTTAGATGTAGCCTTTCTAATACAGCTGGGTCAGACATGGCTTTGTAAGTCAAGCAGAGATCGCCTCTTAGTAGACGATATGAGAGACAATAGCTGCAGTTTTTTGAGTCTGTCCATGTAGGACACGTGTTTAAGGCCTAAGATCCTCTTCATGAGGTACTTTTGTGGCCCTTCCAACTGTTGCATGTGTCTAGTGATGTAACGCCAAATGGGCCATTATACTTGGTGACTGGTCTAATGAGGAAAGAGTAGAGAGAGATGATGATCTCTTTCTTCCTGGATGCAAAACCCTTGGTAATGAGATGTACCACATAGAAGGACTTTCTCTCCACAGTGGCAATGTGGTGGTTGAAGGAAAGGTTGCTTTCAGCCTATGTCCCCAGAGCTCTTATAACACCTTCAATGTTCAGTGGGGTCCCATCGATGTGGTAATTAGTGGGAACTGAGTTTTTCCCAAAGAAGATGACGATGCATTTTTTGGCATTAAGCTTAAGGCCATGATTTCGACACCAGTCATTGGTCTCATTGAGGCCTTTCTGTAGGATGTCTACATCACTTGGGGAGTTAATAATGGTTCCCAGCTTGCAGATGTCTGCAAACTTGGTCAGCCAGAGTCCCTCCGTGTTGGCCTGGACTTCTGAGAAGTAGATGCTAAAAAGGAGAAGACCCAGGGTCAATCCCTGTGGGACTCCCACTCATGACTGGTCAGCAGTCTGACTTGGAGTCTGCTACCTTCACACTGTGGGTTCTATCTGCGAGCCAATTTGCAACCCATCTAGTGATATAGGGGTTGATACCTAGTTTGGTGAGTTTATCAATAATTCCTGCATGAGGAATGATATCAAAAGCCTTGGAATGCTAGACAAAGAAAGACCAGGTTTGGAAACCAAGAAAGCCAAGGCTAAGGAGGCATGTAAAGCATTGCAGCATTTTGGTATTATTAAAATATGCTTCAGATGCAGTTAGGAAAGTTGATTAGTTCGACCTGACATACAGAAAAGATTAAATATCCAGCATTTTAGAAAGGAAGCTACAATACAGACACTCGAGCCTGAGTACAGAAAACAGGTCAAATAAAGACGGTTTCAGTTTATATTATTCAGAACAATCAGAATATATGTGCAGAAACTTTGGATACATTTAGCAGCACTGTTATTTCTAACCAGCATCCCAGCATTTTTACAGACTGTTATTGCTTATTAGCACTGTTGATGAAGACAGTATTCGGATATTGCAAACATCTACTAAAGTCTTATTAAATGAACTACAGTGTTTGGATAATTCATTTTGAAATGTACACAAGACTTAGCCCATAAAGGAGAGACTGGCACCTGTTCAGCATGAGCTTGGGTAATTAACAGATAAAGATTTTCATTCCAGTCTCATTTCAATTGTTTCCAGTTAATTCCATTATAGTACATTCTCATCAATTCTTTCAGTAAGCTTTAAGATGAAATCTTTTGAAACCTTGTACATGGCATGGTTTTGGAATTATTGGTGCAAGAAGAGCGAGCAATATTTGACATCTAGAGGAGTCAGTAGGAGTTAACTGCAGATGCAGCTGGAGGTGTCACACGGATGTAATGTAGTTTTATATAAGATGTGGGCACAGATTTGAAGGTGAATGTGTATGTCATGATACATGGCTGCTGAGCAGAGTTAGAATTAAATGTTGAGGAATCTTTGGTTAGAGATGGTATACTATCTAAGAAATAAGAGTTGAATTGTATTGTGGTTTTGAGTGATGAGTTAATGAGAGAGGGATTAGGGTTGAATTTAAGGCCAGAATGCAAGATTTCTTTAATGGCTGTCCATATTTTTTTAGGGGTGTGTTTACTATTGTTCTGAAAGTTATTATAGTATATTTTTTGTCTTCGTCAATTTACTTTTTAGTACGATTGTGACCCATTCTGAAGTTTTCAAGATATTGTAGCATTTTATATTTTTGCCATTTTTTCAATGCTTTTTCTATATCCTACATTAACAGTGTAATCTCTTTGGATAGTCAGATTGCCTTATTTGATTTTAGTCTCTTCCTTCTCGGAGTTATACGGCTATTTAGGATATTCAGGAAAGCCTTACTGAATTCATTTATAGCATCATCTAAGGGAATGATTTTTAGAAAGTTCTAGTTAATAGATGGCAGGTTAATGAACATTTCTAGGTTAAACTTGGAAAGGTTGCCTGTTGGTTTATAAATATGCTGTTTAAGTGGCTGTGTCAAATGTCTGGTTGTACAGACTGGCAGATGATCACTGAGACAGTCAGACATTGTACTTGAGGTGGTGTATTTACTAGGGTCTGATAATGGGATCTACTCTAATAAGGAATTTGATGTCTTGCTGTAATGTGGGGGGGGCTATTAATTAGTTGTGTGAAACCAAATAAGTTCACGCTAGATGTAGGGGAGTTAGAATTTATGCCTAATCAATTGATATTCACATCACCTAGCAGTATTATTTCTTGTGGAATCATTATGGATATCAAATGTCGGATATCCTCCAGTATAGCTGTATTGTCACCAGGAGGAATGTAAAGAACAGTAATATGTATTTGTTTATATTTGTTTAATTTCAGGAAAATAGTAAGAAGCTCTGCTGAAATTAATTTTGTTATCCGTTTTTTGTAGGTGGAAATGTGGTAGTTATTGGGAAATACTAAAGCAATGCAACTACATTTCCTCTTTACACAGTTATTTTGGATGATATTATAGGAATTATTATGGGAGATGTAATTTTGGACTTGTGTATGCTGGGCCTAAGCCAAATTTCAATTACAGCAAGAATATCAGGCTTATATTGGGTAATCCAGGCATGTACTTCAGCAATTTTATTTTTTATGCTTCTAACTCTTACGGCAGCAAAAGTTAGATTACTGGGGTTGACCATATTAAGGTTAGATTAGTGTGTGGAAGAGAATTGTCTTGAAGTTCATTGTGATAGGTGGAGCCAGGATTAGAGTGAATGTCTCCTCCTAGAAGGGCTTTAGTATATTAGGGAATTATAGATACTTATTTTTTGGAGAGTATTTTCCAACTTAATTTTGTTTTGGTTTGAGTTGAAATCGAGTTAATCAGCCTCTATTTGGAGTAAAGATGAGGGACAGCATTAAATAGGTTTGGTGTAATGTGTGTAGATTGTAGGGAGGAAGTATGGATAGGTGGTTGGGTCATATGTTGAGAGCTATGATAGAGTCATGCTAGGATGTGAGACGTCCCATGAGCAGGAGAAGAACAGAGGTTAAGCTGAGTAACAGCATGATTAAGTAAAGATATCTGTATATTATAGTTGTGAGGTAGTGGGGAAGTAGGTTCTTCAAGTTAAATTTGCTTACATTGTACAAAGACAAAATTCTCATTGTAAATGCTTGGGAGTTGACCCTCCTGGAAGAGTTTCTGCAGTATCGGGTCAGATATACTGCCCACAGGCTATTGTACAAAGACAAATCTGTTAGTAAAAATGTTTGGAATTTGGCCCTTGTGGCAGAGCTTCTGCAGTAGTGGGGTCAGATATAGTGACCACAGGCTACTTGTACAAAGACAAACTTCTCAATGAAAATGAAAGTTGGCCCTTGTGGCAGAGATTCTGCAGTATTGGGGTCAGTTGTAGTGACCACAGGCTATTGTACAAAGACAAAGTTCTCAGAGAAATGTTTGGGAGTTGGCCCTTGTGGCAGAGATTCTGCAGTATCTGGACTGGATGTATTGATCGAAGGCTAATATAAAAAGACAAAATTCTCAGTGAAAATGTTTGGGAGATGGCCCTTGTGACAGAATTTCTGCAGTATTGGGGTCAGTTGTAGTGACCACAGGCTATTGTACAAAGACAAAGTTCTCAGAGAAATGTTTGGGAGTTGGCCGTTGTGGCAGAGATTCTGCAGTATCAGGGTTTTATGTACTGACTACAAGCTTTGTACTGTGAGGAAGCTGGTGACTGAGTGAAAGAGGAGAGAACAGTGATGAAGTCTTTAACACTGTAATTAAAAAAGGATGAAAGCACTTAACCTTGTTCTTACCTGCCAGTAATAAAAGTTTTTGTTGTTCATTATAACGGCAATATTGTGGGGGATTACCATTGGAGCTGACTTCAACAAACTGCTGAGTTTGGTTCATAACTTATAAAAGGACAATGAAGCAGTGCAAACAATGCTGAAATAGTTCACCACAGTGCAATATAGCACACACTGATAGCTGTATCATATATACGGACACAGTGAAAACAACTTCAAAACAGTGCAAAGCAGTGCAGCCCCATACAACATAGCACAACAGACTACAATATGGCTTTGTATAATGATGTGCTACTCAATATAGTTTGATATAGTACAGCACAATGCGGTACTGTGTGAAACTCAATAAAGTAATAAAGAGTCAACTGCACTGCAGGCACAGATGCAGAAAGGTAAATTAAGTGATGTGCACTACAGTTTATCAGGGGGAGAGAGAGAGAGAGAGAGAGAGAGAGATGATCACAAAATCACATGCAACAGTCACTATCATGCAGCTGAGGTAGACTTCATTTTATTGCACTGAGATCCAATCAGAAACATTTGATCAGTCCCATAGTGGGTCAAAGTTCTGGAGACATTTGGCATAATTAGAGCAAGCTCTGTAGAAGGATCCCTATGGCACAAGTAGGACCAATGTTTGGACTCACAGATGGGTTCCTAGTGGAAATGGATGTGCATCAGAGTTCATCTTTAAGCACACTGATGTTGTTACTGGTAATGGATTACACTGATAAGTCAGAGGAGATGAGTCAATAAAGCTGCTGCATGCAGATGATGTGGCACCACAAGCAGGTACTGAAGAGGAACAGTAAATGACAGGGGAATGGGCTACAAACTGAGAACCCATGGATTGAAACTGAGTACAGGCATTGCAGCAAATGGGGGAATTCAGACAATGTTGAAAACTGAGATGGAAAGGACAATAGTGGAACAGGTTAACTGCTTCATGTATCTCGGTGCAATGGCTGAAATGTGGAATCTGAAAGAAGATGTCAAAGCTAGCATCAAATGACAAGGGTAGTAAGTGACATTAGTATTCCAAAGAAGTCAAGGAGTGTAGTGCTGAGAAGAGTGGTGCAACAATTGCTTCTATATGGCACATAAACCTGGAGAGTGAAGGCAGAGTGGCTGTGGAAGACTGTGGTGGTGAAGTACCTAAAATGGGTAATAGTATACACAGTGTGTGAAGAAGGTAAGATATCATATCTGAAGCCAAAGCAGCACCACTACTTGAAATGGTCTGGTAGGACATGTTATACTGTTGCAGTGACATGTACAGGAAAACATAATTTATTAAAGGAGATTTGCATAATTTATTATAAGAGCTTTGTGACAAAAGAAAGATGGCAAGAGGAGATGAGAATGCCCAGCCAAGAGATGGATTGTTTGTGTGACAGAAGACCTGCAGCAGTTCAGCATGACTGTCAAAAAAGGTATGGGAATCTACAGAGGTAGTGACAGTCGAAGTGATATGTTGACACCATATAAAATGAGAAGAAGGGGATTGGTAATGATAATGATATTCAATATCATAATAGTTTAAGGCTGCCTAAGCCATAAATAGGAATACTGTAAAGTGGTGATCAATATAGTACTGATATACAAGCTTATAACTAAGCAGCAGGAATGGATACCACAGAACATTCTTGAAGCTATAGACACATCTGTCTCCAAGACTTCATCCAGTGGTCAATGCAACAGGGAAAACATCATAGATTCTATGAGAAAAATAAGAAGAAACAGGCAAAATGTTGCAACTTCTTACAACACTGTTACTTTGTTGATTCATTGGTTGGGCCCAACTTCATTCATCTTTGCTACATTCGGGCTCACTTCACTCCTCTACCCTACCCCCAAGTCCAACCCAACCACCCCTACTTTACATTTAAAATATCCCAAGCTCCACCCCCACACTTCATCCAACCTATCTCTGTATCAAAACAATCAGAATATAACCCATTTGCAGTTGCCCTACAGTTAGCATCTCTGATTCAATTGCTTGAAGTGCTGCTACTTAGCTATTCCTTTTAGAGGTTGTGCTTCTGTTACTAGAATTAATCTTCCCTAGTAACATTTTACAGTGCAAACTATCTTCAACAAAATCTAACTTATTTATTATAAAACATGTCTCTGACTCAAACCCTATTAATGTGCCTCCTCAGTATACTAGCACACTTTACCAACTGCCATCCCTCCCAAATAAATGTAGTTAATAGTCCTACAAACCTATTCTCACTACAACAACAACACCTACACTGTATCAGCAAACCTTCTTAGATGTTTCTTAACTTCACAGAATGAAACAATGTAGAAAATCTGATCAGTTGTTTGCTTCCTTTTCCCCCAACCATCTAGCCCTCGAAATATCCAAAGTTATACTAGCTAAATGCATTACAGACTATATATCACTGATTTATTCTAACTGTTGTCTGAAGTTGCATTGTCCTCCAAAAGTACATTCTACCAGATCTATGGCTGCATCAGATGCTTCTCCTCTAGAGCTTCCATCAATGATATTTGTGCAGCAGCCACTTGGTCAAAATCTTATACCTTTGTGATACATAATAAACTGGACATTGTCTCCCAAAGCAGAGCTTTGCTTGGTTCGATAGTGCTCCAACATATCCTTCCTCGAGGCCATCTGTGAGCTATGTAGCTGGGGACTCTGACACAATCATGAGGAAGAATGAAAAGGACAATATCAGATTTATAAGTTATGTACTTAATGTAACTGGCCATCTGCGTTGTCCATTTTCATTCTTCCTCACCTTCCCTCCCAGACATCCTCCAGCCTTGGATTTCCTAGAGGATCTGTGGAGTTTTTTACAGGGACACTGCATTCCCTTGTTTGAGCCTCTGGTTTCCTTTTTCTTTCCTTATCTTTTATTAAGCCTATAAGAAAAATGTCATCAGCAGGCTCAATCTGAGGGGCTTGGGTGCATTGTGTAGCATTGTGGTTGGTGATTAAGGCTGGAGCCTGAGTCTGTAGAGGTGTGGCTGGGTGGGGTCCAGGGGTCAGATCCATGGCCTGGTTGTGGGGAAGATTGAAGATGGACAATACAGATGCCAAGTTATGTTAAGTACATAACATATAATTTTCTTTGTTATTTTTGATGCAAGTTGATTGACGCATTGTCAGTCTATATAAAGAATTTTCTATCGTATGTATTTGTGTAGACATATCGTACAGAATACATGGGGTCTGCTGTGTGATAAATGAAATATTTTGCATTGAAAGTTTAATTTAGGAAACATATTTTGTGATGAATGGCAAATAACAATATAAACCCATGTTCCTTAAGATTACAGTAACTAGACCTTTACATGTTCCCTTCATATAATTGTTCTTCCTTTTATTTTTAAATTTGAATTACTGTCTCATAACTGCATAAGCTGCATGTTCAACAGGACTATACATAGTTTCAGTGAATATTTAGGAGTGGGCTGTCTAGAGTGTGCATGTGTTTATTTATTGTACATTTTTATATCAGGTAAACTTTTGGAATTATTTTAGACGTGTTTGTTTTATAGTTTATTTATGTTTTCAGTTATTTGGTCAAGTTGGATTCATTGTGGCAAAAGCAGACTTTTGTTTAATCTGGAATCATTGGACTGTTTCATTAATTTGCATTTTGGCAGATGTCTGCATGTGAGTGGAAGAATGCTAAAATGTAAGCCTGTGTATGCTGAGCTGTGGGATTGGCAAGTGTGTGTGTGTGTGTGTGTGTGTGTGTGTGTGTGTGTGTGTGTGTGTGTGTGTGTGTGTGTGTGTGTGTGTGTGTGTGTGTGTGTGTGTGTGTGTGTGTGTGTGTGTGTGTGTGTGTGTGTGTGTGTGTGTGTGTGTGTGTGTGTGTGTGTGTGTGTGTGTGTGTGTGTGTGTGTGTGTGTGTGTGTGTGTGTGTGTGTGTCTGCCTCTCTGTCTAGATAATACTGACTGACTAAATGTATAGACTTAAATGGCAGATGTTTCTTCGACAGCATGTATGTGTATGTGTGCATACATACATATATATATATATATATATATATATATATATATATATATATATATATATATATATAGCTATAATGTATGTATGTGTGTGTGTGTGAGACCGCGCATGTGTAAGCATATTTGTGTACCTGTGTGTGTTTAGATTAGATGAGTGAAGCTTGCAGTTGTACTGTGAACATTGTGTGCCTGTATGCATACATGTTATTGTGTGTATATAATTTTGTAATGCATTGTCATTCTTGTTTTTGCTGTCTTTTTGGTAATTCTGTTTCACTAATGTGGAGTTTTTCTCCCAGGGCCTCTGATGAAAAAGGGTCAGTGGTCCAGTTGGAATTCCCGGTAAACAAATGTAAAATAAATAAATAAATTACAGGTATCTTAAATCTAAGTATGTTACCATACAAAATCCAATAAAACTAAAGCACAAATGCATTTGGTTGCATACTTTTCTACATAAAATTTCCATTCAAAAAATCAATGGAGACATTCACCCAAGCCCTGGCCCCATGCAACAGCAAAAAACCCACAATAACAGCACAGCATTAAATGAACCATTATATTTTCCTCTCCCATCCCCCAGTTCCAGTCTTCTCTACCTAAATATCAATCTTAGATGCGTATGCAATAGAATCCAGGACATGCATGCTTACATTGCCACATATTCCTCAGACATAATTATAGCTTCAGAAACATCACTGAAAAAAGGCATAAATGACAATGAAATTTCCCCACCTGATTTCAGTATAATTAGGCTTGACAGGAAAAATAAGTGGGCAGGTAGAATAGCCATCATCTATAAGAATTCCTTAAACATAACTGCATATGCACAGGAGATATCACAGTTTAATAATGCAGAACTCCTTATATCACATCTTAAAATCAATAATAGGAAAACTCTTTGCTTAGCAGCCATATATATCCCACCAGATAAAAACATTACCATTGTGGAAAATATCCTATACTGGATATCTCACCACATACAACATGAAACAATAATACTAGGAGACCTAAATATAGAATGGCAGATTAATTGCAACACTCCATCTGATTCCTTAAACCTGTACAGCTTTACACAGTTAATTGCATCAGTTACTAGAGTCCACAAAAGTACTGGTAGGCAATCAGCCTTAGACTGGATTCTTACTAGTAGACCCAACAAAATTAAGGCAGCCAGTAGCTTTCCAGATAGACTAAGTGACCACCAACCTACTTATGATCTCAGAAGTTATAATATCCAAGATAAATAATATATAATTTACAACGAAGTTTGCAACTAAAAAAAAAAAAACTTGACAAATGCACTTTTATCAAAATCTTAAGAGAATATAACTGGAAAATATTAAAAATCAGTGCCCTTAGACTCTGATATCTCACAGTTCAATGAGATATTCCTAAAAAATCTCATTGACCTTGCCCTTGTATGTATTAAAAGGGCCAAATACAATCCAGCACCATGGCTGACAAATGAAACTAAGAAATGAATGCTACAACGTGACAAAACCTGGAAAGAGTAGCGCAAAAATAGAACACAAAATACATCTCAACTTTTCAGGCAACTAAGGAATGAGACAAAATAACACAGCGTGACAAGTAACGCTATTACAACATCTTCCAAAATAAACATCAAAACAACCCAAAACTCTTCTGGACATCCATAAACAAACTTTTGTATCTAGGCCAACTTACCACCCCCACCCCTGCATCCAACAATAATACTGATTTAATCCATACACAGTGTAATAACTATTTTATACAGATTATTTTGTGTCTCAGACACATTAATAGTTTCACTCCCCTCTCAGCACTAGCAGCCTCTACTAAATATCCTCACCTATTTAATTTCACACCTGTACCTACCTCAACTATTAAAAAACTGCTACATAAGCTAAAACTAACCACCCTAGCTACTGGAAAACATCACTCAGACTACTTAAAAACAGCTGCAGATGCAACTGTTTTTTAAGTGTCTATATTGATAAATCGATCTAAATCTAAAACATGTCTTCCTTCTAGCTGGATAAAATCCATTATTATACCTTTACAAAAAGGCGGTACATCCAGAGTTGAATAACTTTAGGCTCATTGCAATCCTCTCCCCCTATGAAAAATACATGAAAAATGTATTCATGCTCAGCTTCTACATTCCCTAAATTCAAATAATCTGCTCTTGAAAACACAGCATGGTTTTAGACCCCACCACAGCACAACTACCACTATCCTTCACTTCACAAACATAAACCAGCATAGGAACAATGGGAACCTTGTGTCAAATGTGTTCCTACACTTATCCAAAGCTTTCAAGACTGTATCACATCAACATTTACTCACTGAACTCTCTTCTATAGGTTTCTGTCAGTCCTCCCTTCAATGGTCCCTTAGTTATCTACCTGGAAGGTAAAAAAAAGCAGTCAAATGGCAACACCCCCTCTTTTCCAGTTACCATAGGCACTCTTCAGGGCTCTATACTAGTACCCCGGCTTTTTAATATTTTTATAAACAAGCTTTACACTGCCGTACACAAAGAAAATATAGTGCAATATATAGATGATTCAAATGTAATATGTCGAGCTCTCACAATATCCAGACTACAAGAAATCACCCAAATTTCTTTCTCTTCAATCGAAACCTGGGTGTAAAATTCAGATCTACGCCTTAATCCATATAAAACAAAACTGATCCTCTTTCCCCCAAAACATTATCTCCATCAAAAACAGTCTTTCTTGGTTACATCTGCAAATAATACTAAGATGGAGGTAGTACCACAGATGAAATTACTGGACATTGTAATAGATTACAGTCTTAAATATGATCAACATAGTCTTAAAAAAATTAAAACGACCAACCTGAAACTTATCTCCTTTCACAAGGCAAAACGGTACTTTACAGATCCAGCAAGAAAAACCCTAGCCTCATTCTATTTGCTTCCTTATATGCCTCACCTATCCTTGCAAACCTAAGCTCTACACTAAAATTCAAACTAGCCTCCTGTTGCAACAAAGTAGCTAAATTTGCTACCAACATGGCACACCATGCTCATCACTGCCAAGACTTAAAGCAGCTAAACTGGCTAGAGGTTAGCAACTGCATACCATACTCTCAACTAGTTATGGTATACAAACTGATGTATTTTTCTGAACAATGCCCTGCATTAAAAAAACATATTAGGGACCTCTGTTCTTGTGATAAATTTCTGCCAAGCACTACTAAAGCAAATATTTCATGAGGGGACTCGCTATACTCCTGTTACATCACCAAACTCTGGAACACCCTTCCTACACCAGTAAAAATGATTAACAAACTTCCATGCTATAAAATCCATCTCAAACAATACCCTACCAATTCTTGGTCATGCTCATATTCATCACCTGGTTGAGACCTCAGTCTAAATAGACTAAGGTCTGAACAGGCAGACTAAATAGAACCAGTCCTATTCCATGCTATCTCAGGCATATGCTATTGCCACTATCCTCCTATACAATATTAATATCGTCCATCCCCTTGTACATAATTTTATAACTTACTTCTCTTGAACTCTTTACAAACCTATATAACACTAAAATCTCCCTTTCTATGTATTTTTATAACTTGCTTCATTATGTATCATGAACTTCTTGCAAACTTCTCTTTACTGAAATCTAAGAACAGTAAACTTCTTTACAATAATGTTTTCCTTTTGCAGTATCAGTGCATTTACTTCTGCAAAATTTTACAGCTGGAACAACTGCATAAACCTTTAGTTTTTAATGGAAATACTTTACCAGATATACCTGGCCTGTAATTATGTTTGTTGTTTCATGAGAAATGTAACTGTTGTTTTTCTGAGAACTGTTTGAAATTCACTTGTTAATATAAATGTACTGTGATGGAGCTTTTCTCCCCTGGCCTCTGCTGAAAATTAGCTTTGCCCAGTCGGACTTTTCTGGTTAACAAAGACAAATGAATAAATAAATGTTAGGTACAATAGGCTTGGGTGCTACAACCCAGTACCTAAGATGTCAAAAGCAGGCTTGGATGGCAGAAATATAAATACAGTGCAGAAAAGTAGACATTATGCAGCAAGGTATGTGATGCTATCACTACAAGGTTATGATACAGCAAGACAATAACTATTCAACCACAGATGTGAGATACATAAGAGGGAGCAGCAATTAGTAATGCTAAATTAAGTGTCACTAGCACACTACCAGCAGTACCACAAACTCCCACCACATGCAAAAAGGTTCAGCCAGGCACAGGTAAGTACTATGGTGTACTAGGCCAAAGAATAGTGGTTGAGATAAGTAGGACAGTTATAAAAAGAGAAGAGGGTCATGGCAAAGGGCAGTTACCAAGATGAGTACTTGCTACTGTCATATGTACGCTGATACTGTGCTGCATAGTCTGTAAATCCACTATGCTAAGCACAGCATTTCTCAGATGTCATGGGTCTGCTGCAGAGTATTTCAATGATGATAGGCCAGCACTGAAGATTTTATATGAAGTTTAGGCTTCTTTCCCCATTCACAAATGTATATTTTCACATCATAAAAATCAATTTCTGCTCTGTGAAACTTGTGAGTATGTGATACACCACTATTATGTGAGTGTGATAGTGGTGTGGGAAGAAGAAAAAGTTTAATCACAGAATGCGAAAAAAGAAATAGCAGAATCCTGGACTGTGTCAGAAGGGAGATTACAGTGTGCTAGAAAATCGAAGGCAAATGGGAAATGTAGGGATCACTTGAGTAGGGTGAACTAAGCCCTACCAGACAAGTGTTTTAAATGTTGTCAAACAGATAGCAGGTTCTGTGTTGGTATGTTTTAATTAAGTGTGGCCTGCTTCGATGACAAGACTCAGAATGGCTGAAATGTGCATTGACTGTATGTGTTGTGACACAGGAGGAAAAAAAGACTATTTTACGTCCTTTTGCTAGGAGAGTAAGATTCTTTCTAAATCCATATGCTATATCTGATGAAGTAAATTCATATATTTTACATTATGTAAAAATGAAAAAAAGCTAATATTCAGAATACAATGGAACAAAAAGCATGGAATGAAGAACATGAGACAAAATGAGACAAAAGAGATGTAAACATGATAGCTGGCTATGAATAACAGAACCTCTAACATTGTACTTACTGAACAAAGGGGTCCAGGATCAGTCCAAAAATTATAATGAAACTATTATCAACAGTCACTAATCAAGTGAGTAGCATTTGTGTTGTAAAAGCAGTTGATTTAAATGTGGTAGTTACAGTGATTCTGTAAGTAATGCTAACACAGTGCTGAAGTGGACAGGAGAACAAGAAAAATATATCTCACATGGTATATAATAAAACAGAAATGTTGGTCTAGCACAAATCACAGAAAATTCATTTTAATTAAATTCAGTGACTGCTAATTATATGTAATTACATACTGCAACAAGGCATAATTTATTATGATAATTTCAGAAAAAAAAATGGTGGACTTAATTTAATAGCTTGGGTAGTAATGTATGCTATTACCGATTTCATAATTTCATCTTGTTTTATCTTTTAATAAGAGCTTACTATAAAATTGCCATGGTAATGAATTATTCAAATACTGTGATAATTGCTGATAAACTACCATAATGGAATCATTTGGCATATAGCTTATTAATTTATTAGCTAAGTGTATTTTATTAGGCACATATATTACGTGTCTCAGTTTTATGCATGTATGCATATCCATGTGTCCATGAGAGAGAGAGAGAGAGAGTTTCTGTGCATCTGCCTAATAGTACACAAATATGCATATGTTTTCCTTTTAAGAAGTGATATTCATAGAATAAACAGTGAATGCTGAGCTGTGATGATGCTGGCTAGCACTGGTTTTCTACTTTAACATTGCCATGGTACCGTTATGCTCTCCATACAGTTGCATGCATAACAGATGAGTTCATCAGACATTAATGGAAAGGAAACAGTAATTGTATGCAGTGCACTATCACTTTTTAAGTAAGAGAGTCCAAAAGGACTCCACTGTCATGCTCTGTGCAGTAGCAGAGGGAAGAAAGATTATCAAACTGGATTTTTTTCATCTCACCCAGGACCCCAACTAACTCTGGAACTTTTTGAAACTTTTCTAAGGCAAATATCCTATTATTAAATGATAATCTGGCTAAATTTCAGGACCCCAACCTGGAAAATATTGTTGCCTATGCAGAATTCTTCACAGAAACTCTGTACAATCATGTTAATACATGCAAAGGGTCAGCTGTACCCACCAGGAATAAGCACAGAACAAACTCAAAAAAACCATGCCAAAGGGCAAGTCATCAATGAACCCTGGAAACTACAGACCTATAGGTCTGATTTGTTTTATATACATAGCTATGGAAAAAAATATCATGGAAATGATTAACAATGACCTAATATTAATTAATAACCTAATAATAATAATAATAATAATAACAATAATAACAACAACAATAATAATAATAATAATAAATAATAATTAGTAACTTATATATCAGTGTATGTACATGTGTGTGTGTGTCTATATATATATATATATATATATATATATATATATATATATATATATATATATATGTTTATATGTATGTATGTATGTATGTATGTCTATATATGTATGTGTATATATGTATATGCTCTTACATGCATATTTGTTGGAATGTATATATGGAAACTTAAACATTTATATACTCTTATACTCAGTGCTCTACCAGGTTCTTATCTACTCTCACTGGATGTTTTGTACACTTGTATTTTCAACCAAAAGGGGGAATATCCTCTTACTGTATACTAATGGCTGTAAATTCTACAGTCTGCATGCTGCTACTCTGTAATGTCTCTTTTGTAAATTTTTCTTCTCTCTGTAAACTTATGGAGTTTTTCTCCCCAAGACTCTGCTGAAAACGGACACTTGTTGTCCAGTCAGACTATCCTGGCAAACAAATGATAAATAAATAAAATAAAATAAATAAATGACATAGAAAACCTTCAGGCACTGGATGCAACCCAGTTTGGTTTTCTAAAGGGTAGATCATACCTACTCAACCTGGATGCCTTCTTTGAGAAAGTAACCAATGCAATGGACAAGGGCAAAAAAGTGCATGCTGCCCATCTCAACTTGGCCAAGGCATTTGACACAATACTCCTCTCAGGCATCATAAGCAAATTCACTAAATTAGGTATAAACTTCTATGCCACCCTATGGATAATCAGATAGCTCACTAATACAGATCCATGAAGTTAGGATGGGGCATTTCATCTCCACAGAGAAGGCAATCATTAGTGGAGTTGCTTAGATCTCTGTGCTGGATCCACTCCTTTTTTGTCATCTGCTTCTCTGAAGTGAAAGACAACATCAAGGGTCTTTGGCTGACCAAGCTTATTGATGATTAGAAACTAGTGGTAGGGTCCCCTCAGGGCACTAACACCATCCAAGAAGGGGTGACACTGGCAAATAACTGGTGCCAGAGCCATGGTTTTAAACTCAGTGGCAGGAAAATGCATAATAGTATCCTTTGGGAAGTTAGCTACCCATGGAAACTGCCAAGTTGATAGCACAACACTGAGAGTGGACCTAGTAGTTAGGGATTTGGGCACACATGTAGCCAGCAACTTGGCCTACAACCATTATGTGTACACAGTAGTATGGAAATCATTCTGTGTTGCACAACTTATAAGCAAGGGTATTACATCTAGGTCCAAAGAAGTCTTCATACTACTGTACTCAGTCCTAATCAGACCAATCACTAAGTGCAATGCCCCTTTGGTCTGCATTTGACAATGCACAGGCAACAACTGGAATGTCAACAGAGGTTCCTCACAAAAAGAATACAGGGTATAAACATGTCCTACATGGATTATCTCAAAATCCTAGCCCTGTACTCTGTTTCCTGCAGAATGTTGAGGGGCAATCTGTGCTTGGCCTACAAGGCATCCTCAAACCCCTTTCTGATGGACCTTCTGCATGTTTGGAAGACATAGCATCATAGTTACCAATTCTAATGACCTAAACCTTGTCTGTGACATAAATAAGACATGTTGGAGGGACAGGTATGTGTCCCAGTGACTACCCCTTCTCCAGAACAGGTTTTCTATCCATGTGAAACAGAGTTCTTCCTTAATCTGGTATATCAGATTGCAGTCACAAACCAGATTTGTAAAATACTCTTCTCACTGTGTGTCTCTCTCTCTCTCTCTCTTTTTCTTTCTTTCTTTCTTTCTTTTGTTATTGTTTAATGCAAACACTAGCATCAGGCTAAAATTGTTTATTCTTCTAAGCTACTGATATGACAAGCCAAAGTTAGTTGGCATTTGCCTAACAGAAACTGCGGAGAGGTAACTAGGCAACATTGGTCTAATTAAATGACAGATTCAGTAATTGAATTTGCAGGTTGTAAGAGTAAAATCAGATATTTAGAAACAGTTTATAGTTGTCTCCTTACTCATGAAGCTATTGCCTAAAGGTACCAAAAAAAGGTTTCCGCATTTGTGTAATGAACAAAGTTATATGTGCAGGCAGCACTGCCCAGTTTAATATCAACAGAAGATCATTTTAATTCCTGTTTGTCAAGAAGCAATTCATAGAAAATAACGTTTAGAAATTTAGGTATGGTTAAGATAACAAAGCATAGGCTATAACAACACTATGCCCACCTTCCCCATGAGATTTAGGAGCATAAGGACATATATCATCAATAAATACACGTCACAGGGATGAAAGTCATTGGCAGCTGCACTTTGGCATGACAAACATATTTCCTTTTATTCATAACTAGGGGATTGCATGAAAAGTTAAGGGTAAATACATACGGCCATCATTTAAAAGTGAGAGGAGTAAAATTAAAATTTAGCTGTCAGTAATACCCCATGTATGATTACCACCTAAGAGTAATTTATCCATAATTTTTATCTGTAGGGTATATATTTTATAAGATCTACCAAGCTATGGAATGCTTTTCCAAGTTGGCATCTCCTTCTTTCTTTAAATAAATAAAAGTCAGGCGATTATTTTATAACTATACATTTAGCTTTCTTGAATTGGATACAAACTCTCACACGACCTCTTGTCCTTGAGCACTAGAATGTAATAAGTAACAAAAAACTGAGATGTATCTAAGTGCCAAAATTCTAGACTGTTTTAAATCTTTTGTTGGAATTACAGAATATATCTATTTGACGAATGCTATTTTATTATTATTTTTAAAGCACAATTTTATTTATTTTTAACAGTATATGCACATTGGCCACAGATCTGCCTTATATAGGTAGCCTAGAAGTACTGTCTGGATAAGTGACTTGCTTAGAGTCGTGCAGTAGGAAAATGGAGGTGGGAGGAATCAAACCCCACATGACAGGAAGCAGCTTGTTATACACTCATAGCCTTAATCTTCTGTGTTGATTAACATGTAAAAATCAGGTTGGAACATGCTTTTCTAGATCCCTCAGACAGTATGCCTAGTGACTGGCATTTTGAGACCAATATGCTACTGCTGTACTTATACCATAATTATCTAGTTAGCCTTTAGAAGGCAGATGTAAAAGGCAGTCACAATAGTTGTGAATAAGTACAGAAGACATCATTGTCAGTATTGATAATAACAGCATGCGCAAGATGAATTATCTTGTTTTGTAAAATTGTTTAAAATTCACTACCAAAAGTTGCCTGAACAATTACTGAGATGCTTAACGTACAGACATCTCATTTCTAAAGCATGCTTTGATAGCATTTTTATGCAGAAAGCTTGAGGTTTCTCACCATCATGTGGTCATGGGTTGTCGAAGTTGTCCAGATGGGTATATTTATACATTTTTTCTTGGAAACCAAAATCTTACTACTTATGGGATATTTTTATCACGTTAAAACATCCACAAAATCTATTTCAGCTCAGAAAAAAATAGAAATGCTGCAATTAAGTCCCTGAGTTTAGTTACCATTTACAGCTTTAGAGTATTGGCCTAGGGAAAGTCAGGGCAGTCACAACCCAGTATGTGTTTTTTTTGAGGTATAGCTATTAGCATTGCTAGACAGTCACATATGGAGGCTGGTGGTGCACTATACAGGAGTCATCCATTTATGATGGTGAAGAGAGTCCCAGCACCTGCATTTGGAGAAAACATGTGAACATCCAGGAGCACTTGCAGCCAAATTTACAAGAAAACTGAACATAATTTAACATGGGTCACTAAGATTTTTGAAAAAAAAAAGTCATGTAAACACTTATTTAACCCCATTTATAACTATTGTGTTGTGTGCACCTGTCAACATGGCTTCCGCAATTCATTCTGCACAGCAACAGCCCTAATTACAGCAATATACTGTATGTACAGCAATATTAATGATGGCTTTGCAACAGGGGTCATATTTATTGATGTGACAAGGGCATTTGTAATGGTTAAACACTCCTTTCTAATAAATAAACTAGCTGAGCTTAACTTTAGGGTCAGCACAATTGTATGGTTCCAAAATTAATTTAAGGACAAAACCTTTCAAATATATGCTAATGACACCCTGTCCAGCAAGGAGATCCTCCTCCTAGGTATTTCACAACACTCAGTACTGGGCTTCTTTCTCTTTTCCCTCTTTATTAATGACCTTAGTTCTGATGTACCTTACTTGAACCTAGTATTATAAACAGGGGACATCCTTCTTTTTTACTTACATAAAACATTCAGTTGCCTTCAATCCAACCTTCAAAACAGATTGCCAGACCTATGCAAATGGGCTACTACAAACAAATTGTTAATAAACCCCACGGAAATGGGCAACTACAAAAAAAACAATGTTATTGTATTCTCTAAGTGAGTTTTGGTATCTCAGAAGAAGATATCAAAAGGGAATGACCCCAGGAGAAAGCCACAAGGTACTCCACTTGTGGCAGTGGATAGAGTAGATAGGTCCTTTTATTCTTACCAGTTGTGCACGATCATGTAGCCAGTTGCATACCCATGTTCTTAAAGGCTCATTTAACTTCTGATACCTGTGTTCATACATGGTACTCTCATAAAGTATAATGTCAAATACTTTATCCAAAATGAGGTAAGGTACATAAACAGATAAACCTTCATCCAAGGCAATATTCACACTCTCAAAGATCTTTGCAAAGTTAAGTATACATGATATATATTTGTTAAAAGTACACTGTTAGGTCATGAAGAAAATGTTTATTGCCTCTTTCTGAATAATTTTTTTGATGATTCTCACTCCACCAACTTGCACAATATACATAAGAAGTTAATTCAACTCTAATTATTGGGGTTTCTAGAAGGGCCTTGCTTGTGAATCGGGAGTACAACTTGCAATTAACAAGAATGTAGTCAGTTTTTAAATTACCCACTATTAAAATGTGAGTAAAGTTGTATACCAGTTTATTACTGATTGCATAAATTATGGTTTTAGCAATCGTAACAATTTTGAATTGCTAAATCGTGTGACCAATTTGCAATTAACAAGGATGTAGCTAGTTTTTAAATATCTATTGAGATGTGAGCAAAAGTTTATACAGATTTACTACTGATTGCAGAATTATGGTTTTAGCCATCATAACAATGTTGAATTGCTAAATCATGTGACGAGAAAGGTCACAAGGTAAGAATGCCAATGTTTGACATTGTTGGAAGAAGTGGGCATCAGCATTCTCTTCTTGCGACCTTCAGAGTGTGATTTAGTGATTCCATGGTAAACCTATCCATATATATATATATATATATATATATATATATATATATATATATACACACACAAGCACAAATATGTATAGAAATAAATATGATACTGGCTAAAGTAAGAATGCATATGAGAAGCAGAGTTATTGTAAGCTTGGAAATCCACTAGGTACATGCATTATCATGCTGAGTCAGACCTATGTTCAGGAAGAGGCAGAAAGTGTAAGAGATATTTTGCTGTCGTTTGTAATACTAACTTAATTAAAGAAGTTACTACTGAGAAAAAGAATGAGAAAAGTATTCAGAAAGCGTTTTTCTGAGTTGAGTAACTGCCATGCTGCATACTGAATCAGAATGGCAAAAAAAAACAGCGATTCACACATCGCACAATTCTGGTGAGTTTTAAGATTGAGAAAGGGACTGATACTACTGTGATATCACATTTTGCTTATAGAAACATCTCAAAATGTCTGCAGCTGCATAAATTGAAGAGGAAATTAACCGGGCTGTAACAAACTCAAATGCATTGGTAGATTTATCACCATGTCTGAGTGGACGGGACACAAGTATGAGTTTTTTGTTTATGTGTTAGATGGTCCATACACAAACAATCTGCTCAGCATAGGTACAGCATGCAAAATGAGCTTGATTGAAAGAATAATCTAGGTCAGTGTGGATCTGTTTGGAGAGGTTGACCTGCTTAACTGTGAAACTGTAATTATAAAATAAAGGGCAATTTCTATTCAGAAACAAGCACTCTGATTGGACAATCCAAGCAGTGTGCCCATTATAAATCAAGCATATACCAATAGAAAGAAGTCTAGCCACATGACTATGCTTCAGCAGCCAGACTTTCTATTAGCATATGCTACTTAACTCCCATAGCATATTGTAAGGGGGGAGGGCAAAATATGAGTAAAATGAGAAACATTCTCCAAAATTAAACACAGCACAGTGGTATACTTACAGCAGTGTGATCAGTCATACTGCCAGTAACTATACCTCTCAAATGTCCACAGTTTTACAGCATGTCCCTGATTTTCCTAATATTCTGCCCTCTTCCTTGTAAGAGTTTTTTGTAAAGTACTAAGGATTGCTGCCAGTCATAATCTCAGACATCTTAGAGTTTCATTCTTCCAGTTATTTGGGGAATGCACATTGATATCAAAGCCGCTGTCTTCTCCATGCATGTCTTGCCCTGCACCAATGTCCAAGCATTGGGACATAAGTACCATACATGTGCAGTACATTAGTAGTGAGTGGTGAAGGTGGAAGAAGGCTGCAATACCATTATACAATTAAATTATTTAAGACAGGTAAGCAAATTCTTTCTTAAATTATGTCATTGTATAATGGCAATAACTCACTCATGGGTGTGGGTATGTTAGGATTTACCCATGGGTGGCTTTGTTTAATCACTCGGGCTTCACCCTCATGCTCAAACCACACCATCTATAAGTAAATCCTGATATACCCACACCCAGTAATGGATTATTGCTAAAATGCTAGCATTAAAGCCAAATGCTCTCCCATATGCTTTGACTACATCAAGAAGAGTACCATTTCCCATACCGTGCATAAAGTAAATGCAGAACTTAAACAAATGTAACCACTTGGTGTGATGAAAAGTAAAAGTGAACTGACTAAATGGTATATGTCACTGGGCTCAGCCATGAAAAAGAAAGACAGAATTTGCATATGAGTTGATATGAAAAAGCTTAATGGTGCAGTCATGTGAGGAAAGGTTCATTCTACCTACCTTATAAGACATTGCACCTAAAGAGGTTAATGGAAATTTACTGCAAATTAGATGCTTTCAGTCAGTTTTGGCAAATATCCCTAGAGAAAAAGTTTTTCAAAGTTGACATTCTTCATTACTCCAATGAGAAGGTTCTGCTTTAAGAGATTGCCATTTGGTATAACTTTAACACCAGAAATATTCTAATGTGAAATGATTAATTTGTTAAAAAGGCTGTAATGTGCTGTTGGAGTAATGGATGATATATTGGTATTTGGTCCTGATAAAGAAATACATGATACAAGGTCAGAGGCAGTGGTCCAACCCATCAAGAATTCAGATCCGAAACTGAATAATGAAAAACAATGCTTTGAGAAGTCTTACCTCCAATATTTTGATTACAACATAAGTACTAGCGGAATCAGAACAGATGTATGCAAGATTACAGCATTTATTTTTATTTATTTATTTATTTACATTTGTTTACCAGGTGGTGTCCAACTGGGCAAGTAGCCTATTTTCAGCAAAGACCCAAACAGAAAAGCTCCAAAGAAGTAACATAGTTAAACATTTAGTACAAACATGTGAGTAAGAACCATATAAAAAGCAAAAGAGGTTCAAGTAGTTGCATACAGTACATAATTAACATAATTAGTAATAGCTGAGATGAAGATTCCAACCTGTATAACTGGGCTATGATAAGCCCTAGGCATGATTTACATCTTGGGCAGGTTTGTGACAAATCTCCCTACAGTACTAAACCCACCAACAAACTTGTTAAAGAAAGATGTACTTTGGTCATGGGGAGATGCTCGGGCCAAAGCCTTCAGCAGAGTAATGGAAATGTGAACAATTACTCCAATACTACCATACCATGATGTCACCAAGTCGACAGTAGTGAGTGCCTAGTTGCTGCATTGCTCCAAATGGATGAACAAGCATTATGTTCTGCTTATTTCTCAGGAATGGTAACTGATGCTGAAGAGAGATATTCACAGGTTGAGAGGGAGTATAAGTGTGTGAACTTGAGTAATTCTTTAGATACCTAATGAGCTAGTGAACCTTCACTCCAGACTGACCATAAGCCACTATAGTTCCTTGATCGATTTTTATTATTGAGACAATATATCACTCAGATGTCAAGGGTTGCCAGAGCAACCCATGAGCCTAGTAAGCATTTAATTGTAGCTGACATGTTATCCCTATGTGATTGGATGTTGCCATCTATATGCAGAACATCATGACAATATTATCCATAAGTAGACCGCGGTGGTGCAGCGGTTAGCGTTGTCACCTCACAGCAAGAGGTTCTCCAAGTCAGTTCTCTGCTGGAGTTCCTTCTGTGCAGAGTCTATATGTCCTCCCTGTGGTTGAGTGTATGTTAAAGACATGCAGGTAGGTGCGTGTGTGTGTGGATGTTCCTTCTTTGAAGGTTGGGCTCTGGGCTGGCAACTCGACACCGTAAAAATCCACTGCCAATCATTAGCGGACTGGTGATCCGCTGTGGCAACCCCTAACTGGGAAAAGCTGAAAGACTTATTTTTACCACATGACTAGAGACATTGAAACAGGTTAGCATGAATAACAATGAGTTGTAAACTGTTATATAATTCTGATATGGACAGCCTGATCACTGGACATAGACAGAACATCTTACGTACAAGTATTATGCTGAGCACAATGTTGACAATGTGATGGCTTATTTCTGTACAAAGAAAGGATATTAATAACCTCATTACAATATGCTGATATGTTAAAGCAGTTATACAAGGAACACCAAGGTCTCACAAAATGTAATGGAAGAGCCAAAATGTTAATGTAGTATCCTAACATTAATCAGGGTATTGGAAAGTTTCGGACAAGACTGTATTGTTAAGCTTGGGTAATTTCAATTTTTTTTCATAAATCATCTAAAAAAGGTTGCCATTACAGCCAACAGCTTTACAATAAAGTCCTTGGCAAAATAGCTGTTGACCTGTATGAATTTGTGGACCATTAGTCTCAGGACATTGAGATATTATGCATACCAACTATGGCTATCCAGCTAATCATAGCAAGGCTCAAGAACATGTTCACAACTTACAGAATTCCTGTTAAACTGGTTACAAACAATAGTATGCAGTTTGCATTAATTGAATCCCTGCAGTTTGTTAACAACTTTGGTTTCACTCATATTATGTTCAGTCATCATTATCCTCTATCAGAGCAGGTGGCATGGCAGTCCAAAAATGGCTAAAAATGTTTTATGGCAGCCTGATCCACACACATCTTTCAAGTGGTACTTACCTACTCCCAACAGTGCCAGAAGATTATGCCCATCACAGCTAATGCCCAAAAAACAAGTTAGAAATGTCAAGCTCAATGTTAGAGTCAAAACTATTCAACTGATAGAGAGTAATGAGGACTGATCAGAGCTAAAGCATCTTACAAGTGATTATATCACTTGCCATTTGCTATGTATTTGCTATGAGTGAAGAAGCAGTTAATATCATTATTGCTCCCCTGCAATGCTATGTATCATATAAATCATTCTCTGTTGCACAAATTATAAACAAAGGTATGGCATCTAAGTCCAAGGAATTCATTGTTCCACTGTATTTGGCATTCATCAGACCTATCACTGAGTACAATGCCCCTTTTGGTATGTACCTAACCAGGCATATCTAACAGTTGAAACGTCCGCAGAGTTTCCTCAATAAAAAAATACAGGGCTTAAGTAAAATGTCCTGTGCAGACCTCCTTAAGGCCCTACCCCCTGCATTCTGTCTCCTACAGGCTTTTGAGGGAAGATCTATGCCTGACATACAGGGCATTGTCAGACCCCACTCTGATGGACCTCCTGTATATCCACAAAACAAACAGCATCAGAATTACCCATTCTAGAGACCTAAACCTTGCCTGTGATATAAATAGGACCTGCTGGAGATATAGGTATGTAACCCAGACATTACCCCATCTCTGGAAAAAGCTCCCCATCCATGTGAAGCAGAGTTCCTCCCTAACCCAATTCAGCTGCAACTTGGACAATTGAATGTGAAACTGGAAATTCATCCCTGGTTTGGCACCTATGTCTCTAATTGACACAGGTAACCTGTAAATGGTTCATCTCCTAGGCCCCTGCTTGCACTTATCAAGGGTATCACAACTTGTCAGAGATTTGGGATGCATGGCTTGGCTTAAAAAGGCCCTTGTGGTTGTTAGCCTAGTAAACACCTATGAACCTATGAACCTATGTATTGTTTCCCCGCAAATACTGGTGTATCCTGATATTATTTGCAATAACTACTAATGGGACTGTGTAACCAAATGTGTGCATCATAACACATACATATCTAAAATGCGTTACAAAGCACAAACATTTTAATGGTTATCCAAAATAAATATTAACATCGATGCTGTTTAAATCTGTTCTAAGTTATTTACTTGTATTCTGATAATGCAAAACCTTTAGCAAATTAAAAAGAAAATCACATTTCTTAACAAATACTTTAATTAGTTTCACATATGCAAAGAGTAATTATTTACAAATACATAATAACTTCCAGAATTACCAAGAATAATTATTATTTGCTTACAATACATGTGAAGTACTATCCATCGGAACACAAGAATACACTCAAAAAATACAGGGCAACTTCCAAAGGATAGCACCTCCTTAAGGCCCTACCCCCTGTATTCTATCTCCTACAGGCTTTTGAGGGAAGATCTATGCCTGACATACAGGGCATTGTCAGACCCCACTCTGATGGACCTCCTGTATTTCCACAAAACAAACAGCACCAGAATTACCCATTCTAAAGACATAAACCTTGCCTGTGATATAAATAGGACCTGCTGGAGATATAGGTATGTAACCCAGACATTACCCCGTCTTTGGAAAAAGCTCCCCATCCATGTGAAGCAGAGTTCCTCCCTAACCCAATTCAGCTGCAACTTGGACAATTGAATGAAAAACTGGAAATTCATCCCTGGTTTGGCACCTATGTCTCTAATTGACACAGGTAACCTGTAAATGGTTCATCTCCTAGGCCCCTGCTTGCACTTATCAAGGGTATCACAACTTGTCAGAGATTTGGGATGCATGGCTGGGCTTAAAAAGGCCCTTGTGGTTGTTAGCCTAGTAAACACCTATGAACCCATGTATTGTTTCCCTGCAAATACTGGTGTATCCTGATATTATTTGCAGTAACTACTAATGGGACTGTGTAACCAAATGTGTGCATCGTAACACACACATATCTAAAATGCGTTACAAAGCACAAACATTTTAATGGTTATTCAAAATAAATATTAACATCAATGCTGTTTAAATCTGTTCTAAGTTATTTACTTGTATTCTGATATGGAAAAACCTTTAGCAAATTAAAAAGAAAATCACAGTTCTTAACAAATACTTTAATTAGTTTCACATATGCAAAGAGTAATTCTTTACAAATACATAATAACTTCCATAATTACCAAGAATAATTATTATTTGCTTACAATACATGTGAAGTACTATCCATCGGAACACAAGAATACACTCCGCGGGCTTCAGCAAACTTCCATACAGGAATAGCTTATTCCTGTATGGAAGGTAGCATTTCCGTATAGCACGGCAGCGCACCATGCATATGTATGAAGGCGTGCTGCCATGCTGCAATATGTACATGGAAATGTATAGGAGTGCAGGGGGTGTGTCTGAGAGCAGTGGTCTCACAAGATACACCCCCCCCTGCATAACAGAATTGCTGTACAGAAATGCAAAAAGAGCAAGATCACTCTTTGAATATCAGAGATGTGGCCAAAATGCCGTATAGTGTACAGCTGTAAAATAAAAGTGTAGTGGCCACTGTAAAAATAGTGGAAAAATATTAAAGAATGAAGTTAGGAAAAATTACAGAGAATTTGAAGTGCAGTCAGAAAGTACATGGAAATACAAAACCTGTTAGTCTAACAGCCATAAAATTTGCAAGAGAAATAGTTAAAAAATGTCTGTAATGTTTTTTTTTCACATCAGCAAGAAGGTTTAAGCATAGCTGCGTGGGTGTGCCCACTGCTTAGCTATGCTTAGCTGAGCTGAAACAACCCAAAAAGTTAAATAGCAATACACATGCACAGTAAGCAGTACTGGAATAGTGTAGCGGTTAGCATGTATGCTTTGCAAGTGGACATGCAGGGTTCTAGCCCCACTCATGCCATTTGCATGTGAAATCATAACAAATGTAATTTTCAACTGCAGTTATGTAGTAAATAATTTATATTTGCAACCAGAGTAGTGTATTAGGGCCAGATGTGAGGTGTCAGTGTAATAAAGTTGTGAAACCCCCATATAAACACAAGTGCCCCATACAGATAGTCACACAAGAATAAATGCAATGAAAGCACAGAGTGGGATGTTAGGGAAGGTAAACAAAATAATAATATTTTAGGAATGATGAATCAATCCCACACAGCTGATAGTCCATAAAATTAAAATGTAAGCAATGCCAAGCATAGCACAGCCATGCTTACTGGTTGTAAGCATTGCTTAAATATGAATGCTAAACAGTGAGTAGCCAAGCTAAGTGGATTTGCTCAGTGATAAGCAGTGCTGAACCTGCCCCTTTAAGCACTGCCAGCCTTAGCTAAGCAAGTTTGCCCTTAGCTTAGCTGAGCTCAGCACTTTCAAAAGTAACCAATCATGGCAAAGTGTGGGAATTGGCCCTATTTTAACCCTGTAGGTGGGAATACAGCCCATAACCAGTTGGAGTTCATCACTGTAGGCACCATGGCTGGAGTAGGAGAAGGTGTTCACTTCCATGCACAGCACTGGGGCATTCAGGAGTCCAGGGTCATGGGTGGACTCCTTGTTGAAAACCATGATTTGAGACTGCTGCAGGGCCAGTACCAGGGCTCAGAATATAAAGCAGAGGCCTGGGACCATCTCGCCCATACTCATCAGTGCTACTGGGATCCCTCGGACTGATGAGCAGGTTCGGCATCACTATGCTGATCTCAAGCGGAGAAAGAGGGACCTTCTGGACCAGTGGGAACAAGACACTCAGGCAGGGAATGCCCCAGTAGTGTGTAAGTATCAGTATCAATTGCTGTTTAAGATAGTCCAGGCTGTGTATGTGATGGATAGGTAATCATAAATGTTTCTCTGTCTCCTGTACAGCTGCAGCTGAGAAGGCTTTGAATGTAGAGGCACATGGCAGCAGGTTGCAAAGGCTGTGCTGAGAGGCTGGTGAGTACTGATCTAGCTGGCAGTATAATCGAAAGTAGTAGAATAACACCTGCCAGTGCTATAATCTGTGTATCGTTTGAACTAAATAAAACTGAAATTACCACAGATAATGCTAGTGATATACATAAAACAGTGATAACCTGTCAATAAAACTATACAGCTCTGCACTGTTGTGTTTTATTTGCAATGTGTTAGTAGGAATTGGAAATGTTTATAGCTTTTGTACAGCAAATATGGCTCTGATAGCATTAAGTATCTGAGGTTTATGTGGCAAACAGTCAAGTCTTGTACAGCAGATGAAGCATAACAAAGTTCCCCTGCACTATGATCTGATAGCTGAATATTAAAAATGTTTGATAACCCTTGTTTCCTGTAATGTAATATCTGAAAGTGTGAGTACACAGTAGAACAACTGTCTGCCATGCAGGAATGTCAGGAGTACAAGGTCAGACTGGCCAAATCACACACTAATAGGTAGAAAACACCCACACAAGAAATAGCAGTTCCTTGATAACTTGTTCTGATAAACATCAGCATGGTGACTACTTTTTGAGCAAACTGGCAGGGTTTAAATCCCAGGAGTGGTACTAATCTGTCTGTATATTTTCACACAAGAATATGTGAATATTGTTGCAGTCAGGTAGTGTAAACACAGATTTTCCCACAGCTTCGGCAGCTAAGGCAGGCTGGATATTAACTGTAGTATGTGTTTCTTATATACTGTGTAGAACACACACTGGCCAGCCCCAAGGCTGCAGATGATAGCAAGAGAAGTACATAGACCACTTAGTTTTCCCCTACAAATGTCCCCCAAGTGTCACGCCATCATGGCTATTGGTCACTGTCCCCAGCACCCATGGTGCTGTACAAAAATGAAGGTGGACTATGGCATTAGCACACACACACACACACACACACACACACACACACACACACACACACACACACACACACATGCAGTATGATTGCAGATATCAAAGCCTAACCCTGTTAATGTGTAGAAACAGTCAGGTAGTGTTAACCCAATTTTTTTCCAAAGGTCTGGCAGGTAAGTACAGCTGTATATTAGGCGCACAAAGTTTGAACTGATACACTGTGTGCAACACCCATTGGCCAACCCCAAGCCCATAGGTAGTTGTAATTTCAGGTCATATATGGAGAGTACTGAATAGACTATCATGTACAGAACAGTTGTGAGCAATGTAATAACAAATAGTTGTTCATTTCTCTGTCTCACCCTCACCCTATCTGCAACAATAATACAACCAAAAAAATAAATGGTATGTTTTTAACAAACCTACTGTTGGGACATGTTCTGCATTGCTATACCATTGTCTGTTTATTGCTGTTCCCTATTGAAATGAAATAATTGGTGGCCTGTTGCTATCCATGTAACCTGCATGCTGCTGTAATATCCATTGTGGTTCCATATCTGCATATGTTTTATTTGCTATGCAACTGATTGAAAATTGTGTTACAGTGTCTATTGGAACACCCATGCATGCTGTTATAACTAATCCTGGCATTGTATTGTTCATAACTAACCAACATATGCTGTAAACTGTCAACACCCTAGCTCATCTGGGAAGGATGATCCCAGTCAATCCACCTGTCCAGCCTCATCTGGCCATGGCACTGGGTCCCAGCACGTCTGGGACCTACACCGGATCTTCCTCATCCACTGGTCCTGCACCACCCATTGTTGGAACTGATTTCAGGGGATGGGGCTCATCCCTCCCCTTGGAGCGGGCGCTGACAGGAGCCCATCATCCGATATCAAGTCCGGGGTCAGGTGTGTAGAGAGATGCAAAAGGAGTTTGCAGCTCAGCTACATCAGCTTGAGGGCCATGTGGTGCATCTTGAGGGTCAGCCTGCCCATCCTGCTCAACCCCCAGCACAGCCACCTTTGAGCCCGTGAAAGTGCAGTGGTGACTGCCCATGGGTGGGAACCTCATTCTCACTGTATCCATTTGTAGGCTCATGTGCCTCCGATTCCCAACCACCCTCCCCGTCCAGGTGTTCACCCCCCACATGTCATACACAGCCCCTGTCTGCTGTCTTGTCTATCTTGTCTGTTTTGTCTGTTTTCCTACCCAACCTCCCTCCCCACATATACCTACTATCCTTCCCCAACAACCCACTCTCACATTAAAAAAAAAGGGCAATCTGTTCCCACAAAAACATTACGCCGCATACATAGCTGTCCATTTCACAGATGTGTCCACTGGACACATGTAATCTTGTCCAATTGCCTAGACAACACATTACTGTTGTCCTCACCCCTCTCTCAGGGGTATGAGTATCCAAATTCACCTCCAAATTCAATACATATGCACAGCTGTTGCTGTAGGAGAAACAGACAGCTATGGACCTTCCCTACTCCTGTCCTGCACATCCCTATCCATCTTTCATCTTGTTTTTTTCTCTGCATACCCCTTATTTCACCACTTTCCTGCAACCCCCTTTTCTTTTCTTTCAAAGAAATTAGCATGGGGGTTAGCGGGAGTAAGTGCCGCTAAGCGAAGCTAAAATGGAGTAACCATATTTTAGCAATGCTTAGCATCACACAAACCTGCTTAAAGCTGCTTTAAAGTGCCTTAATCATCCTCTCACCATCAGCCATTGTTGTGGCCACCAACAAAACTAATCAGCCCTGTCAAGTCTTGAAACCAGGAGCCTTTACATTACACTCAACAATCATACCACTGCACCATCTAAATTCTACCAATTGCTTGTGCTTTGCCTAACTTATCATGCAGTCCAGTCATGTAACATTAATGAAAAAGCTAGTAACCCCAGGTCATGGGCCCAGGACCCTGTACACTGCAGTCAGAGAACATACCACTGCACCACCTCAGCTGCATAACCTATGCTAGTTTAGTCAAACTTAACATTCAATAGAGTGCCTGTACATTTAACCGTGTATTACCATCACTGAGTGGTGGGCAAACCAGTTGACATATGCTCAAACACAGAAAAGGTAAACAGTAGTTATCATACCTAACTGGATTTATGCATTGATAAGCACGGCTAAGACAAGCCCACACAGTTTAAATGCCTGTACATTTAACCATGTGTTAGCTCCGCTTAGCTTAGTGCAAACCCGCGCAAACCCACTTAAAGCCACTTTAAAGTGCCTTAATCACCCTCTCTCCATGAGCCCTTGTTCTGCCCAGCAACAAAACAAACAGCCTTTACCAGTTTTGAACCCAGCAACATATACACCATAGTCACAGCATGTAATCATTAAGCCATGGAAGCTGTAAGAGCTTAGGATGATTTCATGAATATATCTTGCAGGACAATCACTGTACTATAGGGAATGTATATTGTGGAAGCAGTAAACATTCAAATAAGATATACGCACACACACACACACACACACACATATATATATATATATAGATGCATATATATCACATATACATATATTTATATGTGTGTAAACATATATCTGTGAATGTTTGTTCTATATATGTGTATATATATATATATATATATATATATATATATATTCACCTTTAATCATCGAATGTTCAGAACATCGACGTTCTGGTCATTGAGACCAGAACACTGATGTTCAGAACATTGAATGTTCAAAATGAACCATAAAAACAAAAAAAAAAAAATCACAAACACTATGTTATGCTTTGCCCCCCTGCACCCCCCATGTGGGAGGCACCCTCCTACTTTAATATTCTAACTACAAGATCGCACTGCAGTGGGGTAAGGGAAATCTCCCATTTACCGCTATACGCAGTAGCGCTAAATGGGAGATTCCCATACCCTACCTGCAATGCCAACACTCAGATGGCACACACAACATGCAGGGCACCTTGCTGCCCTACACACACACCCAACATTCCACAATCTCACTTACCTGGCACTTACACTTTAAACATTCAATGTTCTGAATATCGATGTTCTTTTCTCGATGATCAGAACGTCGATGTTCTGAAGACTCGATTATTTAAAGTGAACCCATATATATATATATATATATATATATATATATATATATATATATATATATATATATACATCTAACAACACACTTGCAGATAAATACTGGTAAGCCTAGCAAACACCACAGTACAATGGCTGTGTGGATAGATATATCCCCCATGAGAGTCACACAATACCTCTACATATCCTGCGGCAGGTCATACTGTACATTGAATGCTGGGGTTGTATGGGACATTCATCTGCTGACCCCACACATACATAGTCCAAATAACAAGTATACACTCTGCTGCTACATAATCATGATAGGCCTTACACAGTGGCCAGACATACAACAATCTCTGAGGCAAGTAATTGAAATGAATAAAGAGAGCACAGTGAAACCCAAACAGCCAGTAATCCTACAGTTGCCACTTATCAAATGGCTAGAATGTGATATGTTTGCACAAATAAGAATGTTTGCATTAGAAAGCACACACATAACACCACCGTTTTCCCAAAAAAGTTTATTTCTGTACTATTTTAGTTGTTTATGCCATGTCTTACAGCATGTAGGTGTGTAAAATGCAACATAACTGAATTATGCAAATATTAAAGAAACATATGATACATTCTTGCTCCTACCATCTCAGGACATTTTCCAATTGTCATAATTGTTGTCAGCAGTACCGTACCTCTAAACCTGTTATAGGCAAAAATATGGGCAAAGCATAACATGATGGTGGACAAATAGAGATTGATTATAAATATTTTCTTACAATCTCAGAAAGATGATAGAATACTAGAGAAATTGCAGTAGCATTACTTTTCTGAAGGATGTGGAGTCTTACAGTCAAATGTTTGTCATCACTGAATGAGTCCAGTCCTCAGCCTTTTGCCAGAAAGAAACATAATTAAGGAGGAACACACAAAAGTTATGATGCCAATATCAGGACATTATGGAAAAATGTGTACATTTGAGGGTTATGAGTAGGCCACAACTGGCCAAACAATGACCATGCCTTGCATAGAGGGACAGGTGGTAACCAAAGTAAGCCACACAAAGTATCAGATACTGATGTCATGGCAGAAGCCTTCAAGTAGTACAACAGTTTAAAACACGCTTGCCTTGAATACAAAAATAAATCAACACTCAATTACATAATTAAGCCAACAGCCTCCAATTACACTCCTCAGTTAACCACCTAGTGGGGAAAGTATCAAATGTTCCAATGTAAATTGATCCATTACATAACAATACTTCACTTCAAACTGGTCTATCAAACTGACAAACAGACTGTGTGCCAAACAGTAACCTCTAACCCACCACTGCCCCCACCACCATAGTATCAAAATGTACAGCTACATGCTTTTTTGTTTTTATTAGTAATATGTCTCACATGTACTAACAGCCTAAGAGTCAAACATGTACCCCCTCTAAAATGTGTTACATGGGTATATGACAGTGCTTACTATACACTGACCTCTTGACTGTACATGGTCACACATGTTGTCTAGCCTATGGCCCATATTTATGGCCCCTACACCACAACATGAGTGGGAGTCCACAACATCATTGGGATGAGAGCAGGAATGTCAGCACTAAATAATGATAGCCCATACCTAACAACCTCTTACAGCATGACATCTGGGCAAAGCCTGGTATATAATTGGAGGACATAGGGCCAAACACAGGGCCATATTCGATATATTGCACTCATACACTGTGATACTTGCTGGTGTTATAGGATTGTTTGCACCATATCCTTCCTGAGGGATATGAAGTCACAAACACTAATGCATGTTTCCAGTTACTGATACCAGTCAAAAGAGTATGGCAATGATTTGTCAAGGAACACACTAAACATCGTGTCCCAAACCCTGGCCATTACGTGGATAGCCCTACAGTTGAGATTTATGCAGACACATAACGTTGTCAGACTGCAAGCTATGCAGAACTAGCATGTACACACAAACCCTGTTAAACTAGCAGTATTCAAAGCATATAACAGTGATACTCACACTCTATCCCTACATCTGGAACCTTACATAAACTTATAGCTGACCTATGTCCACATGTCGTGTTGTAAGAGATATTCTCACCTGCTGTCTGTAATACTGCTGCCCACACAAACAGAAAGGATGTGTTCCTTATAGGCAACGTAAAGGGACAATGTCCACAGGAAGTACACATTTATAGGAGTGGGTTGCCATGACATTGGCTATTGGAAGAACTACACAGCTGCTCTGCATGCAATTAGCAAGTGGGGAACACCGATTGGTGCACAGGCCATCACCTGGTCATAACCATCACCTACAAAAGTCATGCTGTCACTTAATCAAACCCACTCAATCCCTGTACTAAAGCGAGAGAGAGAAAATGACACAGAGTGAGACAACAACCAAACCAAAACACTTCGGTTTGAATATACAACAACCCCCCCCCCCAAAAAAAAAAGGTATGTGAAACATTTAAGCATGTAATTTTATGTATTACTTGGTCTGTAATAATGGGATAGCTGAGTTTTAAAAATGTATATCTGCCAGCAAAACTTGCTGTACTGATGTCCTGCTGTACAACTGCTATGGCCATAGCATCTGGCTCTATCTGCAGTGGGAGACATCACAGCCATACCTGTCAACTGTACAAATCTTCACAGAATGTCCAAATTTGAAAATAGACTGTTATATCTGTTCCTCTTGACATCTCTAGCTGTCTGACAAATAGCTGAGGACTAAAGTCATGAAGTAATGACAAACACTTGATTGTAAGACTACACATCCTTCAGAACAGTCACAGTAATATAAAATGTATTATGCTAAAAACTTCATAACTCTGTAACAGGAATATGTACGATATGTCCCTATTTAACCCCCCTCCCATCATGTTAGGCTTTGTCCACATGTGATGCTCTAAGAGTTTGAGAGGTGGTATCATGGCTGAGGAGCCTGACTCACCCTGGGAAAGGACAACTCACATTTGCTAACCCCTAGAGTGTCTGTCAAACAGTTGTAACTGTGCCACTGTTAGGCCATTTAATGGGATGTTTTCCATATCCATATGTTACCTGTGAATATGAGTATGATATATGTTTGTCTTGGAAAGCTAAGAGACATATACAGGGCATGTGCATAGTACAGTACTGTTGCAGATGTGTGCCAAACTGCATGTGATATCTTGAATTAATAACATTCAACTGTACAGTGTTCTGCTGGACAATAAGCACATTTGTGACTGATATATGTAGATACACACACATATACTTGACCTATGTTGGCCAAACCAGTGGCAAGTCTTCCAGCAATGACAATGTAACATAACAGTGTAGTTATGACTATTGGGCATCTCCCAGGTTATCACAGTGGTGTCAAAGGCTAATGTGCAATCAACTTAAACATGTATGTTGTAGCTAGAGTAATATGGTATCAATATTCATGTTACTTTTGCCAACCATTGATGTGGGCCTTTGTCTTGAAGTCCTGGTATAACCAGCTGAGAAGTATGATTGATCAGCAAGTCTGTGAATTCAGTGTGCCATACTAACACAGAACACAAATGTATCCCAGGTATCCCCTGGGCACATGTATGTATGTGTATGCCCAGCTGGAAGGCACAAAACTGATAACATGGGTTACAAGCAGTCAGAAAAATAGGGTGTGCATGTTGCACATGTGTGTAATATCAGTGTCAGTGCATACAACAGAAATAAATGTGTAAAGCTACTGCTTGTTGCATTGCTCTAACAATGATATGGGTACTACAGTCAGCATGATTATCATGTAGTAATCAGTGAAGAGTTCATCTGTGTTATGACCCATTGCCCATGCCTAACACTAACAGCTATAGCAACACCTATATACAGCGAATATCAAAAGCGTACACACCCCTGTTGGAATGCCAGGTTTGTGTGCTGTATGACAATTAGACCACAGATAATCTTTCAAAAATGTTCCACACCCCAAACTGATACAATTCTATTGAGTGTGCAAATCAACAGATGTTCATACAGCATATCACTTTAAGGGTGTGTGCACTCATTCAACTGGCTTATTGTACTGATTGTTATTTCACATATGTTTTCATAGACCCAATTGTCATGTTTTACATCAAATTGTAAAGGATAGAGGTCACATTACAGGTGTGAATTTATTTGAAATGAGTTTTTGTGGTGTCATGTTCCAATTGCACAAATACCAGGCATTGTAACAGGAGTATGTACACTTCATAACAACTGTAGTTATATGCAATTAGCAGCACCTGACCTGTAAAAGTAGCCTCCACCAAGGAGAGAGTAATCCCCCTTGGTGGAAAGCAGCGATACACAAAGCACATAATATGATGCTATATTGGCTGTGCAGGGACACATAGGTGCAGCCAACAACTTGGAGACAAGTCCACCTCTATCTCAGCAAGCATGTATGTTCACAGCTGATGTTGTGTAAGGCTGATTATGACTATCAATCAGACATATCCACACCACCAAGGACAATTGCAGCAGAGTGTCTCCACATATGTAGTCAGTCTCAGAGGCAACAATACACTTCAGCCTGTACTGGGGGTAAAACACATCTCATACACACATGCCATGGATATAGGCAACATGCATCACACAGGTTAGGTAGGAACAGTGCTACCCTGTCCACACAAATTTTGTAAGGGGATATGCACATGAAATACACTACCCCCCTCATCAATGGTGAGCATGTACATAATGCCTACTGAATGCAACAACAGCAAGTCTCCCTGGGCCATTAGAAAAACACTGTCTGCCTCTTACCTGAACTAAGGCATGTGCTCACAGCTCCATTGCACACTACAGTCAAACACATACTTGCCACCATCCACACACCATCCACATGGACAATGACCACTGTCATCCCTATAAACAGAAATGAATGGAGAATAGAGGATTATGCAGTTAACTGTGCAACATTGGGTGGAATAAGATAGGGCAGGGCCAGGAGTGTAATGACAGCTGATTATAGGGTTAGGTTGCAGTTTGTAATACTGTCAAGTAACATTCTGTGTTGATGTGCAAGTAGACAACTGTATGAGATTGTGTAACCTTTTCTCCTGTTTATGTCTCCCAGCTACCATGCCACGAGGAAAGCTACCAGCCTTTACTTCACTGGAGAATGATGTAATCATTCAGTATCTCATACAGCAGTATGATGTCCTGTTCGGATGTGCAAGCCCTACATGACCAAAGGGAAGAACTGATCCACAGGGTGAATGATGCTGGACAACAGAACTAGCATTATGAGCAGATCCATCAACACGTCAGTGACATTTTGCATCATGCATGGAACCGAGCAGCTGTTGCAGCAATGGAGCAGCTATCCACAGGTGAGGGTGTAGCCATCCAACCCCCACTGACACATATGGAACAGCTCCTTGCCAGCCTTGGTGCACCCACCCAGCACACTCACCATGAAGCAGAACTCAGCACTGTTGAGGTGGGTGACACCCAACCAATGTCTGAGGAGCATGTAGGTAAGGCCACAGTGCACATAACTAGAAGAGTGTTGATTCAACATTTCTATCTGTAGAGAATATGCATGCATATATTAGAGAAGATAGTCTGTAGCTGGAGTTTAGTAATGCACAGATGTGCACATCTTTGGTGTTGGGCTGCATATTCTGTAGTATTGCTGTTTGTTCTGTTAATGTTCTGAAATGCTGCTTCCACCATCTAGCAATGCCACATGAGTGGCTACTGAAATTGCCTCTCTCCCACAACTATGTAGGTCCCCCAGGTATAAAACTGGGGCAGCAGCCTGTGGCTGGCGAGTATGGGGTTATTTTGTTCATGTCTCCAATACACTGGCCATGTTAAGGCCATGCTATATGCCCTGTACACATTTATCACACCTACCTATAATGTATGATGTACATGTTCAGTTTTGTTGGTGTTAACTGCACAGCATCACCATGGTCACCAGGGTGAAGGGTAGGTAGGAGTCCTGCAGTATATCTCACAACCCATCAGTGCAAGATGTGTGGACAAAGACAAGCCAAATGGTGGGACAAATGGCCTACAGTAGGGACATGTATGAAACATAACCCTCATACAGCTGATACAACAGTGTACACACCCCTATGATGGTGTCAACTGTTCCTGATATATACAATGACAGAGCACAATAGCACATTCCACACCTTTTATAACCCCTAATGTGTACCTAACATGTGCAATTAATGTAAAAAATAGAATCCTATGTTAGGACAACAAATATGGGGTTTACAAATCTTAGAATACACTGGAAGCATGGTATGGCGGTAGCGTTGTTACCTCACAGCAAGAGGTACTCCCGTTTGATTCTCGGCGTGGCTTGGGAGTGCCTTCTGTGTGGAGTCTGCATGTCCTCCCCGTGGTTGGGTAGCGTTCGAAAGACATGCGTATGTAAATGGGCGTGCCTTCGTTGAAGGTTGGGTGTCGAGCTTGCACCTCTGCATTTCATAAAAATCTACTGCCAATCATTAGCAGACCGAAGTTCTGCTGTGGTGACCCCTAACCTGGAAAAGCCAAAAGACAAACAACAAACAATACACTGGAAGCATACGTGTGCACACACTCCAATTAACATATTGTGGAGGCAGCTTGCGATATACTGACAGCATTCACTCTTCTGCAGTACACACCTGCCATCAAGTAACGGCCTTTATGTCACAACATGTAATGGTCTGCTGTCTGAGAGGTATGTCCATGACAACTGGCCAGCTGCCTGCAACACAGGCAGTCATGGCTTGCAGACATCTTCCAAGGCATGACATGGATCCCATACCTGAAAGGAAGTAGTCAGGAGTAGGGTAAAATAACATTACCTCACCATTGTATATTCCATGGCAAACAGTGCAGACAGTCATCTAGAGGTGTATTAAATATGGGAAGACAGTGATGTTGACAAGACACAGATGGCCATTCAATACAGATGACAATGCATAGTGCAAATTGGTCAGGGAGGCTACCCAGATACATACAGCAAAACTGATGCAGTTGCACAAATGTCTAGCAAGTCCTGCCTGTGTATTACCTGTATCAACAATTGCCTGGAGTCTGCATAAGTGTGCCCTATGGGTTAGGGTAAGTAGATGGGAGATTTATCCCACAAGAAACATCATCCAGGCCTCTGTACAGGTAGTAAAAGCATGACCCCAGGTGTTCCAAAGGCATGTGTTGCATTGTGTAATGGTGTCATGAGACCAAGTCTCAAACCTACAGACGGTAATCCTAAAGTTACATGTGGTGCAAAAGCAGCAGCTCACATCACATCAGGGCCACCATACCCAACTTGAAGGTTGCTGGTGCCAGTATACACCTTTACGGTTGCTGTTTATTAATTGAAAGTAGGCCTGCTGACATGGTGGAGTGAATGTGGAACACTGCAAACTAACACTCAAGTGTGAGCCACAGTTGTCAGGCATCTGCAATAAGGCTGAGGATGGGGAGGGGTGTCAGCTTCAAATTCAACAGTGAACTGAAGCATACATCCAAAGCTAGCTAAGAATGGTCGTATCTTAACACATTCAAGGTTATGAATTGGCCCACACATAACACACATGCCACAGAAATACTGAAGTCCCTGTGTGACTTCCATGGGCTGTGCACATGAGCTGGCCTTGCAATCTGATAGAGTTGTGGTACCATTGTAGGAGAGACAGACCTAATTATGCAAAGTCAAGGATGTGCCATGCTACTGTGCCCCTTCCAAGAATAGTGACTGCTGTATTTCAGTTAGCAGGTGCTTCAACAAACCATTGGTTTAAGGGTGTGCACAGTTATACACCCTCAATATGGTATGCATCTCAGTCAGCATCTCCATAACTGACAGTCATCTGACTCAGGATTGGATTGCATAGGTCATATGTCACATATCAGGTGTGAGTAATGTTTTTGACTGCAGTAATGTGGCCCTGTTGCATATCATACAAGAGGCTGCCATGTCAACAGGGGTGTGTATGCTCCTGAAATCCACATGAGGCTTGGAAGGTCGTCAGTGTACACAGATGTTATTGCACATACATCAACTGATGAAGATGAGATCTGGGAATCAAATGTCAGTCATTCATTACTGACATCCATCCTCATATCATCCCAGTCATGTGTCAGACAAACACATAGGGGTTGTGAAGAACAGAGGAAACATAACTGCTAAACATCTAACACATTCAGCAATGATTTGTATAGTTGTGAGGTATGGTGTACAGTGCATGCCAGTGTGTTGTACAGGTGCACAGCATTAATGTGTACATGGGTGCAGTGTGTCCCAGGGGAAGGGGCATCACTTACTAACATGACTCATGCATCCCACATATGTATATTGTTTGTAACCATGATTTAAAATGTCTGTACTGCCTGATATTGAGTGCCATATGTCATGTATGTCAATTGTTGGGTACTGAGATCTGTGTAATATGTTTGTGCCACCTCACTTGTAAGTGTGTATGTGTGTAGAAGTAAACCATAATGTACAGGTCTTAATTTACATTTCTTGTCTGCCCCTCACAAGTGGCAAGGTGGGTCAGGGTCCCTCCTGCAGGGAAACAGGTATTAGTGTCCGTAGAAACTCTGCCAATGATGATAGGCATAGCAAAGCACAGGCAGCATTGTCAGGGGCTGAATCTGTGCCATTGGTTGACATTGCACTTTCATCCACCCCATCCCCACACACAGTCACAATGCCCATACATACCCCATCACCAGTGGCCATAGATGAGGGACAGTTGGCAGGTAGTGGCATGGGACAGGAAATTGTTGTGACTATGGCAAGTGTGTCTGTATGTAGCAGCCATAGCCAGATGACCGTCAAGGTACCACACAGGCAGATGTACAGGGGTGCTCGTAGGAGGGCTGCTGGCCATCATGCCCTGGCAGAAGTGTCACAGCAGGTGTCACCAGACACATGTTTCGAGACATCATGGAGGCACAGGCACGTATGGAATGTTACACCATAGATAGTCTGAGGCTCCAGAGGGCTACTCTTCCAGCTGTACATGACTACATCTGTGATCTTGCAGGTGCCCATCATTATTTTGCAGAGATCATGGATAGACGGTTGGGTGAGATGGTGGGAAACCTAGACAATGTGACATCTGTGGTAGAGAATGTGGTGGGAGTAGGGACTCAGCCACGTGGACATAGGTCAGCAACACCAACAGGTGGAGGTCTATGTGGACATGCAACAACTCACAGCCGCTCCCGTAGTGGCAGTACTAGCACCAGCACTACAGGGAGGGTGCTCTCCGCAGCACAATGCAGCAGACCACATGTACGTGGTCCTGGCTGGTCCCAACAGGGTTCTGGATCCAGTGGACAATTGTCATCATCAGGGGAAAGTACCATATCTTGGTTTCTGCCTGGTAGTGCCCATGCAACCCCTGGCAGGCACAGTTCCCATGTCCGTGGCTGGACATGGTGAACTGTACATCCTGCCATGTACGGTCTGCAGCTGTCCAACAAACTCCTGTATAAGGCAGGTACATGGCAGAAATGTGTGCATACATACACACACATCACAAACATAGCTAGGGCACCTCCATACCTACACACACCACATCTGCACAGCCCATTTAATAAAGAACCCCCTAACTCACACACATGATGTGAACCAAACAACGCAGCCTAGGCCTCTGGCAAACCCACAACACACCCTGTGCATATGATGATACCTGTGCCACATCCCCGTCATCCATACCATTGATGCAGGGACATGCTAATATGGTTCTGATGCACAGGGTGAATGTACTAAGGTTTAGCAATGTAATGCTGTTTAACATGTTGTCAGCTGGAATGATTAATGCTTACACGTCAGGGTGTGTAGCTGTCCAGCCATGATGCATAATAGCTGTTATTACACTGAGTGATTGTGGTCTCCATAAATGTATTCTGTTTGTGTTCTAGGTATCTATGTGTCAGCAGGATGCTGGTCTGCTGTCCTTTCCTACAAGGGATGTGGCACTGTAGTGACACATTAACTGTGTCATATCCCGGGTACAGCTGAACACAAGTAACAGGTCTGTGTAACAGTTACTGCATGTGCCACATGGCTGATAGGTCGAGGGGTGTATACAGGTGAGTGCATGGTGGCTGATGTAAGCAACTCTTCTACAGTGGACAATGGTAAGTGTACTGGGTGGCACACACCAAATGTTTGTGAATAACACACATAGAGGCTTTGGTGTTGATGCAATTCACAGAGAATACTGTTCACATGGATGTACTTCATTTTGCAGTGAACTCATTTTGGCCTATGTAATTCCACCAAGACCAAATTACCAAAATATCACATCAGTAAATAATCAGTCTGCCAGTTTAATGTCATTGGCAATAGCACTGGCAGGGTATATGTCTTCTTCCCCAATGTAGTGCAATCTTGGAGTTGGTAAACATAGGCGTGCTGGTGTGGGTGGTACAGCCCCCCTCTTTGGAGGGTGTGGGGTGTTGTAGAACCACACATAGTGTGATTAACAACTACTTAACCTGTTAACATAAACTGTACAGTATAACAGCCCACTAAGCGGGGGGATGCTAACAACAATAACCCCAATGTGGGTGACTGTGAACACAACAACCACACCCAGCTATATATACCAACTCCAGTATTTCTGTACAGCTGTACAGTGGGGATGAGGGCATTTACACATCCACCACTAGTTTTTGATGGAATGAATTTCCACAAGATTATGGCTTTGAAATATTACATTTTGCCAATTAGTTCTTGGACAAATGATCTCCTGTGACATACATTTTCTGCAAACTGAAGTAGATCCCTTCACATACACATGCACACTTACTTGGCAACACTGAAAGTAGAACCCCTACCTAGGTACTTATTGCTACTAATATGTTTGACCTTAATTGCACATACCACAGAGCTTTTAGGGTGAGGTGTGTCCCGAGTTTCCTGTTAAGTGAAGAACATCACCAGGCCTTGTACAGTATGTTAATGGGGGATGTACTGGGTGTTAATGAACAATACATAGTATGACATACTGTTATATACACATTGACAAACACATACAGTCATAGACACATTTGACAGACATGGGTTTAGCAGTGCTAACTACCTTGCCAGTGAGTCCATACTGTTACAGAGTTTTTGCACACAGCACATGCATTATTGGGCTGGATAGTGTAATCAGTTACCTGTATGGTTGATGGTGACAGCGGTCCTTATACAGTGGACCTTGGGACATGTAATGTGGGTACCATGGTGTAAAGACAGTATACACAGCACCTACACCCCACATTGGATATTGTACTCACTGAAATCCATGATAATGCTATGACATACCCACAATCACACATTGACCAGTACTGCAATACAAACCCTTGTCTATCTAATCAGTGCTACTACAGGGATATGCATTTATTGCACATGCCACAGGGATAGTAGAGTGAGGGTTTGTCATGGCTCTGCTAATATCAACAACATCACCATCCCTTATAATGTATGGCAAGGTTTAGTGCATTTAGAAAATGTGGCCTCAGAATGCTGTCTCCTACAAATATGCATACTCACACACAATTGCACACACATACACACACACAGACATACTCACATTTGCCAGGACTCAGAAGGGAACCCACGCCTATCTACCCATTTATAGAACAGTGTTATGCTGGTACTACAAGCTCCAGGTATCCCAAAGGGTAAAGTGTGTAACAAGGTATATTTAGTGTGAATTACAGCAGCAGACATTTCTAAGTATAGCAATGGGGGGTGTAATGGGTGAGAAGGCCATCAGAGTATTTTCAACTACAAGTGTACAAACACATAGACACTGTTATTCTCAGTAATGCACACTGACACATTTGTCAGTACTGAGGTCCATAGGTGCAGGTGTTCCTAGGTGTGTACCAGGCTAATGTCCATGGACAGATGAGAAGAGTGGGCATGTGGGTACACTGGTATCATGTCACCTGACATTTGTCAGCAGGCCTTCTATCAACCAGTGCCACTTGAGTGATTCCTCAGGGTGACAGTTAAATTCAACATCCAATCATCTGATTTTCTCTTGCAGAGGGCCAGTGAGGTGCTCCAATTAACATGTATGCAACATATATTGCATACTATGGCCAGTGTCTGTGTTAGAGACCTGTACCCAAGCATGTTCTGTTGACTGTGGTAGTCTGGTTGAGGTATCCATGGCATGTGGTGCATACAGGGTGGGGTTTGTTAGCTGTGGCATTCATAATACAGCTGGGCAGACATGTCAGTGCTAGTCAATCAGAGATTGCCTGTAAGCAGCCAAGATGGATACCTGACATCTGCACATCTGTACAGAGGACAGACAGAAATTAGCTAGCCAACAGGTTATGCATTAGGATGAATGTTTTGACAGATAGACATATGACACTGATAGGTATGCAATTACTGCATGACAGCAGTCCTCAATGACATGCCCTAAACACATAGTAGCCTACAGTTAATATCAACATATCAGATCAATATCCAATAGAAGATACTTAAAAACATACAGTTCAAAAACCAAGAACACGATAGTCAGTACTCAGAGTCCAGCTTTGCATTCAGGAGTGTATGGTTCCAGTATTACAATCTGCAATCTACTCTTACTTGGAAAAGCACTGTTAAAAGTAGTAATGTAATGGCACCATACATGCAAGTGTGACTGCATATTATCTGGGATACTACCCATGTATGAAACACATACAAAGAGAAAAGATTGTGGTACTAGCCATGTATACTCAGGGGTCCCATACAGTATACTCACATTCCTTGCTACTGTAATGACAGAACATAGAAACGTGTTATGTACATGGAATTAAATACACTTATAAAATATGCCATTACCCTGTTCTTTTATCATACTGAAATGTGATCACTGGTTACCAGGGCTGAGCTATGCTTAGCAGGTGTAAGCATTGCTTAAATGTAAATGCGAAGCAGATTTGTGCACTGGTAAGACAAGCTTACATGGTGTAAGCGCCTATACTTTTAACTGTACATTAGCACTGCTTACCATCACACAAACCTGTGCAAACCCACTTAAAGCTGCTCAAAACTGCCTTGACCACTCTGTATCCAACCGTCCTTGCTCCGTCTAGCAACAAAATAAGCAGCCCTTGAACCCAGGACCCTCTAGACTATAATCACAACACTTAACCACTAAGCCATCTGAGCTGCAGAAATGTCTGTTTCTATTTCAAATATATCATTCAGCACATGTACTGAATAGTAATGAAAAACTGCTTTAACTACTACAATTGTTTACTACTTGTTAGTGAAAATAGCGTTGAATCAGTCATGTTTTTATATCCAAATATACACATATCAGATAAATATGTTGGGATACATCTAAGAAGGTATATACAACACTCATGTTTACACATAAACACACACATATCAGATAAATATGTTGGGATATATATATATATATATATATATATATATATATATATATATATATATATATATATATATATATATATATATATATATATATATATATATATATATATATATATATATATATATATATATATATATATATATATATATATATATATATATATATATATATATATATATATATCTATATATATATATATATATATATATATAAATGTATATATAACATATGCCCATAACATGTAGTGGAGTCATACTTCAGCACCATAACTCTCAATCTCTTAGTGCAAGGGAACTTAATGTCAGTATTGCAGTTATAAATATAGAATGTTGCTACAGTAACAGGGGTTGTGTCCACAGATATGTTGTGTAGGAAAGCTCTTCTGAAACTGACATGTATGCCATCAGTTACTGATGGACATCATAAAATCATCATAGTGAAGTACCACACAAATCACAGTAATGATCCTGTGGAATACAGCAGACATATGACCAATAAACATGGACAGTCTTAAACAATCTGGTCAGTCAAGTGGTATACACAGAACTACTTAGTGCAAGACGTGTGGACCACGCCTGACAAAGGGGATGTTTGCAGCCATAAAAATGGGGATATATCACAAATACTGGAGTAGATAAGCTCACACAGCTGATGCATTCACACCCTCCTGTCTGTCCTAACACATATTAACTGGAGGAGCAGAGGTCCCAAGCCCACATACTTTCCACTATTTAGTGACATACATCTTCACAGCAGCCCACTGCTTTGTCAGAAATACACAACACATATGGTGACCAGGCAAGAGTACATCTGACAAATATCTGGACATAACATCACACTAGGGTATATACACTGACCTGCTAGGCATGTCACCAAGCACTGTCTACACTACTGGCATACTGCCACAACACTAACCCAATTTACCTATGGGGGAATACACATGTAATTGCAAATATAGCAGACACTACTGGCATGTAACATCACAGAGTAACAGACACCAGTGTGAAAGTGCATACTCACAACCAATCTCAATGCAGTCACAGTCACATCATGGTAAGCCTAATTAATAGTACAGTATATGGACTGTGTGAACAAAAACCATCCTCATATTTGCCACTTACAGTGTAGTCTGATGTCTGACTGTGGTATGGGGCATGTCTCAGTCTGGCCCTACAAAAATATGGTGCAGTGGTGCAGCGGTAGCATTGTCACCTCACAGCAAGAGGTTCTCCAGTTCGATTCTCAGTTGGGGTGCCTTCTGTGCGGAGTCTGCATGTCCACCCTCCATTCATTTGGATTTCCTCTGGGTGCTCCGGTTTCCTCCCACATTATAAAAACATGCATCTGGAGCCTTTCTCCCTGGGCCTCCGCTGAAAATTGGCTTTGTTCCAAGGTGGACTTTCCTGATTAACAAATGTAAAATAAAAAAAATATACACTGATAGGATATCAGAGACTGGAGCAGCATGCAACGTCTGATAGAACAGGACCAACAACACTGACATATACCCCAGTCTGTACATAGGCCAAATAACATATTCACAATACACTGCTACACAATACTGACACTCTGTCAACAATCACCAATCACCATAATGGCAATAAATCACTACTGTACAGACTACAACAGAATGTCCAGGTTTTGTCCTGAAACCGGTATAAGGCTTGTATACATAACATGTTTATTGTCTGATATATCACTAGCTTTATATAATAAATGATGTTTGAAATAATGATATACTGTACATATGAACCTCTTACTGAATTATATGGACAAATGGTGACAGACTTGGGGGAAAGTGGCAAAACCACAGGGCCAATATTGACATATTGCTGTGATAAACTGAGAAAATTACTGTTGTAACAGGGTTTGTTGTGACATATCTCTTCTGAGGGATATGAAGTCAGTAACACACATGGATGTCATCATTTACTGACTGCAATCATCAGAGAATGCTACTGTTTTTCTAAAGACAGAAAATGTGTAACACACCACATCTAAGACTACAAATTCTGACCAGTCTGCAGATACCCTACAGGTGAGAGTTTCCTCAACCACATAACACTGTCATGCCAGACTTTAAATCATGCAGAACAGCCATATCCAAACAAACCCTGTTAAACCAGCATTATTTCAAATGTAGAAAAGCAATACTTACATTCTGTCCCCATGTCTGGAACATCCCCGTCCAGTTTGTTTGCCTGTCTCCACAGTGTTTGTTGTAAGAGGTATTTCCAACTACCCTCTGTGATGATGTTTTTCAGACACCCACATGAAGTCCTTCTCACAGTGAAGGAAAAGGGCCAACACCCACATGAAGTGCTTAGTTATAGGAGTGTGTTTCCATGCAATTGGCTATAGGAATGATACCACAGCTGTTCCACATGCAATTAGCAAGTGAGGGACTCCAATTCATGCACAGGCCATCAGCTGGTCATGAGCATTACCTACAAAAGTCAAGCTGCTGCCTATGCAAAACAGATGTATTTTTCCACAACTACCAGAGAGAGAGAGAGAGAGAGAAAGCAAGACAGAAAATAAGAAAGGAAGAGAGAAAGTGCCAAGCTTGTTTGTGTATGATTCTTGAGTGGAGAGTGGTCTCTGGGTATTATAATGGTTGCCTATTTTGTTTACTAATCCATACTGTCACATAGTAATTGCACATGGCCATTGACATTTATGGCTGTGGATTGTCTACAACAACCTCTACAGTGTTTGACAACTGGTGGCCTTGTAAGGTGGACATTGGGACATATAGGTCCTCAATATGGATGGAGAAGTGGTGCAGCGGTAGTGTTGTCGCCTCACAGCAAGAGGTTCGCCAGTTTGATTCTTGGCTGGGGTGTCTTCTGTGTGGAGTGTGTATGCCCTCCCTGCATTCATGTGGGTTCCCTCTGGGTGCTCTGGTTTCCACCCATGTTCAAAGACATGCATCTGGAGCATTTCTCCCCAGGCCTTCTCTGAAAATTGGCTTTGTTCCAAGTCAGACTTTCCTGGTTAACAAATTTAAATAAAAAAAATATAATAATGCAGCAAAACCCACACTGTAATGGATCCTGTTATTACACAATCACCCCAACACCCACACAGGATACTGATAACACACACAAACACTTACCAGTACTGAGTTTCAAACCCCTACCAGGCTATCTAGTGTTATTACACTGTTATCACATGCACCACGGAGCTTACATTTTAGAGAGATGTCCAAAGGTATCTGAAGCTGAGTGACATCAGCAGCAGTGCTAAAGGAGGGGTAAGGGAAGTGTAGTAAGTGTGACTGTTCACAAAATCAGGTGTTAACAAAGACAAACACACACTCTCTCACAAAAGCACACACATTATCACCAGGGCCAGGATTAGAACTCCTACCTAACTAGCTTGTTACACTACAGTATTGTGTAGTTATCCCAAGTGCCACAGAGCTTTTAGGGCTGAAACCTGGTCAAAGGGTTATTTCAACGTGACTGACATTAGCAGGCCTGCTAAAGTAGGGCAATGGGAGGTGTAGTGAGTGTGAATGGTCTAAAAATCATTCACCCCCCCCCCCACACACACACACACAAACACTTGCCAGTACTGAGATCCATAGGTTCATTGCTTCAAAGGTGTGTAGTAGGTGAATGGGCCTGAAGGCTCGTCTACAAGGCTAGGCCAAGGGAATACCTTGCCATCAGGCCACATGACAATAGTCCCCAGTGTAGTTCAGGGGTGTAGTCCCTGGAGTGGTCCCCAGGGGTGGGTATTGTATTCACCATCCACTCATCTGGGTTTCTATTGTGGGTGGCCAGTGATGTGCACTGCTTCCCATGTTTGTGAACTGTATTCCATAACATAGACAGTGTATGGGTTGTGCACATGTCCCACATGCATGTTCTTGGAGGTGTGGAAGTGTACTTGAGGTCTCTGGGGCATGTTGTGTGGACAGATTGGTATCTTCTGATGTAGCATTCCTGACCTCATTTGGTGAGACCTGGCTATGTAACTGAGGTAGTGATTGCACCTACATTGACAGTATGATCTGGGTATTCAGTGGAGTTAGTGGCGTCTGTCCATACATGGCATGTTTATAAGACATGGTATTCCCTTTGTGGGTTACATTTGCAGACTCTACAGTTGTTGCAGGTGTCCAGTGGGGAACATGGCAAAAGGGCCACTGTACACATTTATTTGGCTACTGAGGGGATGAAACAGGGTGCTATGTCCTTTTACTTGCTGGATAACACACACTCAGTCAGGAGATGTAACACATCAAAGTACTTTCTGATGTCAGTGGCACTGTTGTGGTCAACAAGCATGCAGTCCACTGCTATCACACCATGGTTACTATCTGGGAGGCAATATACAGGGGAATGACCAATATAGTGGTTGTTGCCTAGCCAACTGTGTTTCTGTATGATACGTGGGTGGAGAGTGTTCTCTGAGTTATAGAAGGGTTGCCTATATTGTTCACTAATCCATACTGTCACATGTAGGGCTGTGGATTGTCTACACCAACATCTCTAGTGTTTGACATCTGTTGGCCTTGTAATGTGGACATTGTGACATATACTTGGTCCTCAACATAATAATTTAGCAAAATCCACCTCCCAATGGATCCTGTTATTGCACAACAAACCCCACACCAGATATGGATGACAGACACATATATACAGACACACTTACCAGTATTGAGATTCAAACCCCTACCTAGCTATGGGCTATTACAGTGTACCACATTTACCACACATGTCACAGAGCTTATAGGATGGATGTTGTCCCAAGGTACTTCTAAGGTGAGGAACATCACCAGCCCTTGTAAATATTGGCATTTGGTGATGTAGTGGGTGACAGATCCCAAAAATAATGTTACTCTACACACACATTTACAACAGGTGAGGTTCAAACCTCTATCTAACAATCTTTTTGGACCATTATGTTACGCATTTACCACATGCACCACTAACCTTATATGGCTTAGGGGTGGCAACAGGTACTTTTAAGGTGCATGATATCTGCAGGACTGCTAAAGTCAGGCACTGAGATGTGTACTGGGTGTAAATAGGGCCAACATCTTTGAGGTACGGACATACATATGTAAACATATAAACACTTGCCATGGATGAGATTCAAACCTATACCTATGCAGTTATTGTTACTACATTGTTATGCATTTATGGCACATACCATGGAGCTTACATGTTGGAGAGCTGTGCCAAGGTATCTTTGAAGCTGAGTGACATCAGCAGCAGTGGTAAAGGAGGGGTAAAGGGAGAGTAGTAAGGGTGAATGACCAAAAAATCAGGTATCATCAAAACACACACACTCTCTCACATTTACACAGTTGCCAGGATCAGGATAAGAACTCCCACCTAAGTAGTATGCTACACTATAGTATTATGCAGTTATTGCAAGCACCACAGAGCTTTTATATTAGAGATCTGTCCAAACATATCTTTGAAGTTGATTAACATCAGCAGCAGTGCTAAAGGAGGGGTAAGGGGAGAGTAGTAAGTGTGGATGTCCATAAAATAAGGTATCATCAAAGACACACACACACTTTTACACAAACACTGACATTTACAGAGTTTCCAGGATCAGGATTAGCACTCCTACCTAACTAGCATGCTGCACTATAGGATTACACAGCTATTGCAAGCACCACAGAGCTTATAGGGCTGGCACTTGACCAAAGAGTTATTTCAAGGTGACTGACATCAGCAGGCATGTTAAAGTAGGGCAATGGGAGGTGTAGTGAGTGTGAATGGCCTCAAAATTATTCTTCTCCGCGCACACACACACACACACACACACACACACACACACACACACACACACACACACACACACACACACACACACACACACACACACACACACACAGAGTTGACATGTCTGGATTTACAACTCCTACCTAGCTAGTTTTCTACACTACAGTATTACACATGTATCGCAAGTGCCAGGTAGCTTATAGGGCTGAGACTTGGCCAGAGGGTTATTTCAAGGTGACTGACATCAGCAGGAGTGCTAACATGGGCAATGGGAAGTGCAGTGTGTGTGAATGGGCCATAAATCATTCCTCTGAGAACACACACACTCAGTCACACACAACTTTACATTTGGCAGGACAGGGTATACAAATGGTAGATGAATACTGATTTGTATTATTGTAAAGCACAGTTATCACAAGCACCACAGACACTATAAGGCTGAGGGCTACCAAAAGGAATGTTTACAGTGGTTGACGTCAGTACATCATGTGATATTGGCCAATTGGATGTGTGGTAGGTGGAACAGGCTTCATAATAGAATTCTCTGTGTCACTGTCTGTCTCTCTCTTCCCCACATCTTGGTGTGTGTATGTTTGACATATTACAGTGTGTTGGCCTTGGATATGTGTGAGTATTCCTATCCAATGTGTGTGCAAAGCATGAATGGTGTACAATTTGGTTTGTGTGCACAGATAACTGTGAATGACAAATATGTTTAGTCCACTGTGTTGTCAGACATGGGCTTCATTTCTCTAAGTGTAGGAGCATGCCCAGTATGGCCTTCCGTATTGAGTGTGTGAATCCATTCCAGGTAGGGTTATACTCCAGTCCAGGGTTTGGTGTTCTACACCTATAGCTAGCAACCTGTTTCTGCAGGATATCTATAGATAAGTTGACAATATGGAGTCACAATGGGTGACGGATCATGGGATACTGTAACTATTGCTGTCTGTGCTGCTTCTGTTACATGGTTGGTGTTAGCAGAGATATTCAGACATATGTGCTGTTTTACACTGTGATGTATTATATCATCAACTACTGACAGATACACTTATTTGCTCACAGTTATTTCCTGGGAAATACAAGATGAATGAAGCTGTGTCCAATATTGTGGTCCGCAGCCTACAAATTCTTGCACACTCATGCCATTTTAGAGGGGTAGCTGTAGACACTTACTGATAGGTCTGTATAAATGGTCCAGCACCTTGGTACTATGATAGCTGAGGATCTCCATCTTGTACATATATCAACGCAACAGAATGACCATATCCTGCTGTGGCCATATTCTCAGCTGTACAGATTCACCCAGGCTACCCAGAGGCAGGGCTCATATATCTGGTCAGTTCCCCTTCACACTGTGGTTTATGAACAAGTTTGTAGCCACCCATTACTGGGTTTGCAGGCAGTGGCAGTATGGGCACACATCAGAGTTTCAGACTTCACACACTCCATGACATCCATGTGTCTACCCCCCCCCCATTCTGTTATTCTATCCTCTTCTTAACATTATGCAGGCGATATCTGAGAAGTATCCCTATAGTTGGCCTTTCATCCCAGCAGTATTTAGGGGTTGGTGCACAGTTCATGCAGTAGGACATGGTGGGCATGTTACTGGGATTTGTCAACATGGCCTTGCATTTGTGTTCTGTTTACTGTGTTATGTTGTTAGTTGGGACCCCATGAGATACCATACACTGGCACTACAGGTGAGGCACAGGCCTTTGACAGAGGATGGTAGGCCATTTGGAAGTGATGCAGGCCATCTGTGGCAGGCCAGTGGATTCTGTCACTCCTACATTCCCAGGCTGCGAGGCAGTGGATTCCCCTGGGGTGACAGGATACATGTGCGAGGTGTTAATGGCAATAGTTCCTGTCCATATTAATCCATTGCTTACAGCTAGGGACACACCTACATGGGACACCTCTTCAGCATGCTGCATTCTGTGGGTATTCCCATACAGAAGTGGGGTCATACTGTACTCATTCCCAACAGCAAGGATATGACCTGTGATAAACCTGTGGTTGATGGTGGGATGAGCTGAGTGCATGTGTGATATGGAAGCTACTTGCAGCTGACTCACAGATATACATGGGACATTCCCCTTATGCTGCCTTGTGCAGGGACATAGGCAGTCTCTCATTACTTCATAACTGTGCCTTTTGTGGTCTGCCAGTGATTGGCCAGACTACATAAGTATTCCATACTACACAGACAACTAATGTGCTGCTAACCTGTATGTACACTTCCAAAGTTGTGTGCAGTTGACCGTTACATTTTATGCACTCTGTCTAGGGTACTTCCACCTGTGTACTGTGTGTATTTATAGGCCCACATTCATGGCATGTCCATCTTTCAGATGGCAACAGATATTGACATCTGGACAGTGAGTATGGACAACTGCTGACATGGGTATTGCTGAGAAGCATTATGGTTGGCACTGCAGCTGTCAGAACATGGCCCTGTCATCCACAGTACTGCCCATAGGCCACCAAAATGCAACCCTCCATGCCTACATGCTGACCACTTCCAGACAATATTGAACACACAACAACCTAACACATGGACCTCTGCATATTGTACACATGCAACACTCTATCCTGTAGATTGGGCCAGCTCGAGAAATCTGTGCTCCACTGTTATTACACCTCACACTTTCATGTTACTGCATTTCTATATAGAATTGTGGGGGGGGGGCACACCTTATGACTTTAAACATTTGCTATGACTGTATTTGTATTTTGGGTACTCTGTTGGCTTCCATTTCATTTTGTATTCTGACCTATCTTGCAGACTGGATGCATATCAGTAGAGTACAGATTTTAGGTTTTATTGACCTACATTTCAGTGTCAGACTTTTTACCCTTCAAAACTAACATACAACTACCAGACCTGTTGTAGTCTGTCTGTGTAGGTCTGGAGGGGGGCTGTTAACGATTGCCATCAATTGGAGGCCTTAGCCCAGCCTTTCTTTATGGTCATCTACACCTGTCTTGCTAGCTGAGGCTGGTGGTGGGTATGTGAGCCTCACTGACATGCATGTGTGTATCCTGTGGACACACATTTGGGCCACCACATGTACTGCAGTGGGATTTGTCACCTTGTCTAGTACTGCCTAGTATGTTGACACCAGTATTTGTTATGGATTTCATGCTGCCCATATAGGTGTCCATTATCTGCTGCCATCCCATTCAGCCACCCAATTCCCTTGCATGCTCACATCCATACCATAGATACAACTATCAGAACATACTACTCCATTCAGCAACTGATAGGATGAGTGACTTACCTTGTGGATGTGACATTATTGAGGATGGTGCTGGAGGGCTGGCTATGTTGGATGCACATAGTACACTCCCTATACATGGTAAAGCGCAGGTAGTGTCATATTTGGCATCCCATTTACTCTATGTGTGAGTCAGAGAGAGGTGTCATTCCCTGGTTCCCTACCATGTCAGTGTATGTGCTATGCGTTGCCTCTTTGCCAAGGTCTGGGCATACTGGGCATGCCTCCTTCTGCCTACATGGGCAGGCTCAGGTAGATCCTCCTCTGAGTCCATCTTTGCCTGTGATGGCCTTGGCAATGGTGGGGGGCTGTGCGGCCTTGTCCCATGCTGTTCCTGCTGCAGCTGTTCCGCAGGATTATATTGTGTAAAATGGCACATACTATGAACATTTGTATACATGTGGCTGGAGAGGACTGCAAGGCTCCATAGGATATGTCCAAGCAACGGAACTGTGACTTGAGCATCCCAAACACACGCTCTATTATGATTCTGGTTTGTGAGTCTGCCTCTTTATGGAGTTCTTGTTCAGGTGTGTGTGCATTTGTGAGGGGTGTCATCAGCCACAGCTCCAGTGGGTAGCAGCATCCCCCACTAGGTGGCCATATGGGATATCCCCACTGGCAAATAACTCTTACAGCTGTGTCATATGCCAGATGTGGGAGTCATGATAGCTTCCAGGGCTGCCAGCACACACATTCAAAATAATGCCCTGGGCATCACACACAACCTGGCAGTTGATGGAGGGGATGCCCTTGCGGTTTATGTAGACCCTAGCCCACTCACCGGGTGGTGCTTTGATGTGTATGTGCATGCAGTCTATAGCACCCACTACCTCAGAGTATTCTGCTATTTGGTGGAAGAGACACATATTGTTGGTCAATGCCTCATGGGTGTTGAGGAAATATATGTGCTCAATGGCACTTGCTGGCATGGCATCCAGGAACTTGTGGAGTACCCTGGATGCTGATGCCTGTGAGATCCCCATGATATCCCCAGTTCCCCTTTGGAAGGTACCTGTGGCTAGTTTTCTTAATCCTACACATACCTTGGTATCTACTGTGATGGGTTCCCCTCTGTTGGTTCTGTGTGTGAGGCATGGCCGGCACAGCTCAACAATTTGCTGTAGAATGTCCCTATCCACCCTATAGTGCTCCGCTATCTCCAGCTCATGTAGCCCCTGGTAGGTTACCCTGGGTTTGTACACTCTTCTCCTTCTCCTCAGTGTGGGTTGGTCATCAGCATTCACATCCTCACCACCCTCAGCCTCTTAAACATATTGATGTATGAGTGCGACAGCAGCCCCTAACACTTTGTTAGTTTTGTCAGGTAAATTTCCCCATCTGTGTACACTGGTGGTGCAGAGTTTGTGGGAAAAAACAGACTGGAAGGTGTTTGCATAGTTTATAGTAGTGTGCTAGGCTGTTCCATGTGTAACTGGCTGATTCTGATACATTTCACCTGCCAGCTATGCTAGTTCTCCTTGATTGCCTTCCTACTGCTGTTTTCCCTTCCCATTGCCTTCCTGTTTAAGCCCCGAGGTGTGCTGCTCATACCCAGTGCTCAGATGTGCACAGAGATGCTATTTCCTGTTTTTTTTTTTTTTTTTTTTTTTGTTTAAAACTCGGTGCGTGGTGCACACCCGTTTAGGCAATGTAAACACTGCTAGGCAGCCTCAGACACACCCCCTTCCTTAGCTGTGCTTAGCTAAGGGCAAACATGAGCCACAGAGCTCCAGTAAGCTTACAGCACACGTGACACTCTCCCTTATGAGGGCATCCACCTCTTAGACTTATACAATGGTGTTGCTGCACCTACACAGTTGGGTGCAAGCTAACACTGAGAGGAAATCGATTCAGTATCAATCCCCTCATTTGCATAAAACAGAATGCTAATTCATAGTTACCACACTCAGACTCAGCCTTCCCCTTTAGCAACCACTATTCCCTGGTATTGTTGCCTTATGCATGCCATTGACTATTATGGCAAAATGCTGATTTGGGTTTAAAAACTTATTTGCAACTTTTTTCTTATTTTTGGGCCGATCCCATTTGTGCAACCCTGCTCTAAGCTTAAATGGCTGATATAGGCCAAAAAAAAAATAAAGTTCTTTTTTATAATTCTGCAACTATTTCTCATGCCAGTGGCCATATATTTAGCCATTGGCATGCCTACTACATTGAATACCTGCTTTCTTTAGAGCTGTCATGCCTCCGTTTTGTAATTTGCAGAAATGTATTTGGTTAGTAACCAAATACATTTCTGCAGGTTACACTATTCCTGCACAGACATCTGCCTGCTTTCTGGATCCCTAATTCACCTCATTTGTATGATTTTCACCAGCAAATGAGGTAATTGGCATATGGCAGTGGTGTCTGTGCGAGAATAGTGTAGGCATGCTCGTTTGCGTCTCCGGGGGGGGGGTCATTCCTGGATCGCTCGTCGGCCATCTTGCATGCAGCAGTTCTGACACTATTCAGGCATTCCATGCAGAGCTTGCTGAATCCTGCCCACTGAAAGTGGATAACTTTTAAAGCTGCTTCTATAATTTCAATATTTCAAAAAAAGTCTAGGTATTTAGCAGTAGAATATATATGTGAATAAATAAATTAATTAATTAATTAACTGAACATAACACCAAGATCACACACTACCATAGGAAAGCTGCTAGCATCAGATGAAAGCAGTAGGTGCAGACCAAATGGGAAGAAATAACTCTGTTTCAAGCAGCTCTGGTATATTAATAGAAATGGGCATGACTGAGTTTAGATGTGGTAGCTCCTTCAAATAATGATGATAACTAGATATCACCAGTCATGATTTGCACTTGTCAAGTCTCACTCTCTGGCTCTGTGGGACAGTATAAAATAGCACAAGATCATTGAACACTGGGTTTGATTTAAAAGCACAGGCAGAGTGGGAAACACTGAAAATTAAAATAAGTTGTGTGAAGATTCAGTGATTCATCCTAGCGACCCTGCATATTTTCTACAATACACATACCCAGAAAGGGAAAGCTCAGTTGTCAGGCATTTGCATTTATATTGAAGCTATCTTGCAGAGTATTGCAAATTGCAGCTGACTGTAGAAGATATCAATAACTGGAATTTACAGAAAACTGCTGTTTACTCAAATGCTGAATAATTTCAGGGACACTGGCGATGCTACAGCCAACTAGTTTACTTGCCCAAGCCAGTCATTACTCTAAGTTATTCCATGGATAATAATTATTATGGTGAAACAGCATCACCTTTTGACACTGTCACTTAAAGCATAAATTAATTTCTGCATCAATAAATGGAAGCCCTACTTATATTCTCAAAAAAAAAAAAAAAGAAAAGTGAATGGCTTACACCTAAATGTTTGAGGCTTTGTTCCACTGCTACCTAACTTTTCATCCAATAGCAATATACTTTTTCATTGTACTTTGCCCTACTGAGCTATTATTGTCTAGTATAGCGCACCAATATATAATTGTCTCAGCTATTATTCTGTAATTTACCAAGATAATATGACTTCTGCTTTTTTCCCATTTTCCTTGTTATACCTTATTCTGTGTGTAACTAGTTTTGGTAAAAAACAAAATGAGCTTAGTTGATCTCTGTAAAAACAGCTTGCTTCCTACCAGAAGTGTTACTTCTTATGCGCCCAAGTACCCCAGTACTTCATCAGTCTCTTTTGCTGAATTCTCACACTGCATTTTATCTCTGATTCATCTGCTATCTCAACCCTAGGGCGTACTTAAACAGCTACTATTGTTCTCCTTCTGATTTTGCATCTTTAATGGGTTATTGTCTCCTACATACTTTATTTTTCATGTTATGGTTTAAATTCAAAATGCCTTGCTTTTTGACTATTCTTAATTATAAAATGGGATGATTACTTGGACCCTTTTCAACTATGGCCCATGCTACAGGGTTAGAAACAAAGTAGATACACACACAAAGTAGACACACACACACACACACACACACACACACACACACACACACACACACACACACACACACACACACACACACACACACACACACACAAACTACTCAGTTTACCACCATGTTTTTGAAAGTAAACCGCACTACTCACAGAAGGTTTAACTCATGCATAGGAAGAGCATGTAAGCTGTACATAGACAGTGACAAAAGGTCAAAAATGAACCTCAGGTCATAAAGATGTAAGGCAAAGACCTTACCAATGAGCCAACATTAGGCCTTCTGCTGTTTTTAAAGAGTTTCTTTTCACCTTTCCTAATTCCTACTCTTTCTTACGCATCAGCCTTGTTGCATATCTTTATGCCATCAATGACTTACCTTTCCTTCTGGACCTCCTGTCATGTAATAGATATGAATATTAATAAGGGTACAATGGAACAGTGTCACAGTTGTTGGCATTGCTGCCTCACAGAGCTTGTGTTTCCAGTTCAGTTCTGGAATGCTTTCTTTGAGGAGTCTGTATGTCTATATGTCCATACTTTCTATGCATGTGTTTTTGGCAGGAACTCTAGTTTCTTTCTACATCCCCAAAGATGTGCTGTAGGTAAACTGATGTTCCCTAAAATAAGCCTGTAGGACTACAAGCTATGCATGAGTGAGTCAGTGAATCAATCAGTAAGAGTGTATATTTGTGTGTGTGTGTGTGTGTGTGTGTGTGTGTGTGTGTGTGTGTGTGTGTGTGTGTGTGTGTATCTGCGCATGCCATATGATGGGCTGGTACCCTGTCCAGGAAAAGCTTTACTGTCACCACCCAACAATTGCCAGGATAGGCTGCATCTAACCACCAAACACTGGAATGAATGAATAAATGAATGAATGATTAGAACTGGTCAGAGTACTGAAATCTTCAATAACTTAAAAGGTAAATATCTTTTCATTTGTGTTTATTCCATTTACCATTTATTGCTTTTTATATCGTACTGTGAAATTATACAATAAAGAATCATTAATATTCAAAAACAAGCATGCTGATTGGACAGCCTAATAAGCACGTCAGTTATAAATGTAGCATATACCAACAGAAAGAAGTCTAGACACTGAAGTAACATTGAGCAGCCAGACTTTCTATTGGCATATGCTGGATTACACTTTTATGAGTCACAGATCAAAATATGACAAAAAACAAGGATGTTCTATAAAATTGTGCAAAGTTATGAGGAATGGTTAAAGGGATTAAGACTGAGGGTGCTACCACTAACCATATCTTTCAGCTGCCTACAGTCTTTTTTGTCCTAGCACCTGGAAGCTCCTATGGTTAGAGTAGTGCCCCAAGGCTCTCCCTTGCATGTCTCTTGTACTGATACCACCAAACCAATTTAGACGTGTGTCCGAATAGCTTTAAGCTAATTGAACCAGCAGGTCGAGCTCGGAGCTTAACATAGATCTTAAGATATTTTTATTTTGCAAAATGCTGCAAAAGATTTTCCTGTGCAATCATAAAAATGACACGGTGACTCTTCGTTCTTATTCAAATGAGATTTTCATTTATTGTGCGATCTTTACAGAAGTTAGGTAACGCGCTTGTTAACTTCTGAAAAAGATTGCACAATAAAGGAGAATCTCATTTGAAGAAGAAGAACCAAGAGCCACTGTGTCATTTTTATGATTGTACAGGAGAATCTTTTGCAACATTTTGCAAAATAAAAATATCTTAAGATCTATGTTAAGCTTAGACCTCAACCTGCTGGTTCGATTAGCTTAAAGCTATTCGGACACATCTAAACTGTCTACAGTTTTAGAAAATATCAATGATTTTCCTCATATTTGTGTTCTTGTCCCTCATAAAATTTCTGAATTTTTTTTTTTTTTTTTTGGTAAATGACAAAGAAATTAATAGCAACAGAGACACGTTTGCCCTGGTACCCATTTTGGACAGCACTGATTGATGTACTGTGCAAGTCTGGAGATGTAAATCTCATAAGCATGCATAGCACATCAGCTAACACAAGATAACACAGATGAAGACAAAGGTGCCACTATATAAAGACATTATTTAAGAAAGTTAACCAATTCTTTTCTTAAATAATGTAATTGTATAATAGCAATAACCCACTCCTGGATGTGGCTCATACTGTACAGATTTTTGCAGAATGTCCGGATTTTTGCCTCATATTTTTTGTTCATTTTTGTTTCAAACTTCATACACTTCAGAAAATGCATGCTAATGCAAAACCTGTTATTCTATCAACCTTCTAACTTTGTAAGAACAGTATTTAAAAATTGTCCCTATTTTTGGGCCTTTGCTCCCCATTATTTATGGCTTTGTCCAGATATCTAGCTCTAAAAGGTTGAGAGGAATGATATGGATATCAAGGGATGTACCCACAGTTGTCTTTATTTAATCACTTAGGCTTTGCCTTCTTGATCAAACAATGTCAGTAGTAGGCAAATCCTGTGGTCTGCATACTTATTTGTGGCTTATTGCTGAAATAACTCATACCACTAGTACTGCAGGGCCCATTTGTGAGTATGTCTAGTTTGCCCACCATCCATAGCTAATGTCTAAGTACCTTAGGTGCACAACCCTTTTCAAAGCAACTACCCCAGGTAACAACATTTTAAAATATGCCTGGCATATTTAGTGATATGTTCAGTCTTGTTCTGCAGATTTTTTTATCTTTTTTTGCTGTAAATTAATGTAATCACCCAGTTAGAAACATTGTTAGTTTGACTGACATCTCTGGACGTAGATTTGGACTACAGATGCACACATCCCCTGCTACACCATTATGCCAGGATACCTTAATCCTTATCATGTTACCTCCCATTTATCCTACTCTTTAAACTCCCAGTACTGTCCTAAGTACTCCTCACCCTACCCCTGATTCACAGTACCAGTGTTTCAAACCACTGCTTTCATTACTTGTGAAGTGTCAGGAATAATTTAAATGAATTGCTTTATTTAATTATTGATGCTTTTTGCTGTTCCTGACTCAGCTCTGTGTAGCTCTGGTATTTCCCTTACTCATGTAATTGTGATCTAGTGTAAACAACAGTACAGCTTCTTCCAACCCCATTCCAAAACATCTAATGAATGGATGGCTTACAACCCTGCAGAAACTGCCTTCTCTGATGTTTAGTTCCTGTAAAAAATGTATGAGGAAAACCCATATGCTGAGTGACAAGGCTATTGAGCAAGCACAGTTTATGACCTCAGAGTTTATGATTTGGCACTAGGTTACGACTTCCTTTGGGAGAATTA